>NC_133284.1:49218656-49284013 GCF_005239225.2 Populus alba | reverse complement strand
TTCTATTTTGTTTTCTCCTATTTATACATCATATAAATTGTTTTCATGAGAGTGAAAAAGTATAATATTGTTCTCTGATAAGATGGTCCATGCGCAGCAAAACGGCTTCTTACAAATATTAGAATCTGTACATTTGGACGATTGTGGGGATATCCGCGCTCCGTTTCCAGCAAAATTGCTGCAAGCTCTGAAAAATCTAAAGAGTGTGGAAATTGAGGACTGCAAATCATTGGAAGAGGTATTTGAATTGGGTGAGGCTGATGAAGGAAGCAGTGAGGAGAAGGAGCTGCCGCTGCTGTCATCTTTAACTAAGTTACATCTGTCAGAGTTACCCCAGCTCAAATGCATATGGAAGGGGCCCACCAGAAATGTCAGCCTCCAAAGTCTTGTTGTTCTGAAATTGGATTTTCTTGACAAACTGACATTTATCTTCACAACGTCCCTCGCTCAGAGTCTGCCAAAGCTAGAAAGACTTTCCATAAGTGAATGCGGTGAATTGAAGCATATTATCAGAGAAGAGGATGGTGAAAGGGAAATAATTCCAGAGTCTCCTCGCTTCCCACAATTAAAATCTCTCCTTATATATGGATGTGGTAAACTGGAATATGTCTTCACTGTCTCTGTGTCTCCGAGCCTTCCGAACCTGGAAGAGATGACGATTGATCGTGCTGACAATTTAAAGCAAATATTTTACAGTGGAGAAGGAGATGCACTCCCCACAGATTTCATCATCAAGTTCCCTCGGCTAAGAAGTTTGTCTCTTTCAAATTGCAGCTTTTTTGGTCCAAGGAATTTTGCTGCCCAATTGCCTTCTTTGCAATATCTAAACATCAATGGCCACAAAGAATTGGGAAATTTGTGTGCACAGCTCCAAGTACGTCCTTTATATTTCTCATATAAATTTTTTTTTCCTTCTTATTTTAAATTGTCAACATCAATACAGGTTGATTTCTCCTCCAAATTTCTGAAACTGAAGTAATTGATAAGTGGAGATAAATCCTTTAGCCATCCACTAAATTTAAAAGGAGTTGTCTAACTTTGTCATTCCTTGTCTCTTGATGCAGGGCTTAAGAAGTAAGAAATTAATTATTGTAATGAAATGATATCCAGATTTTTCAATCTTAATTTATGCTTTCCCAGTTTGAGTGAAATTGAGGCTCTTCCCCCAATTAATGGAAGTATTTGAAGAGGAAGATAAACCTTCATCTGCTAATATTGAGTTGTTTGTTTCAGTCCCGCAGCTTATGATTTCATATTGAGTTTCCATGTCTACTTCTATCCTTTTATTGATAAGTTTTTTTGCTGAAGTTTTATATGGACAATTCGTTCATCTACTTACCAAAATTATATAGTTCAAAAGTGCACAAAATTTCTTTTGATGCAGGGGTTGACAAATTTGGAAACATTATACTTGAAGTCTCTGCCTGACATGAGGTGTATTTGGAAGGGTCTCGTGCTGAGCAAATTGACTACTTTGGAGGTAATCTATCTGGATAAAAAATTAGACATGGAACTAATTATGGAAGGGTTCATTTATATAGAACATATTAAAAAATTATCTAAACATAAATATTTTTTTTTTAAAAAATAAAGTTTATTTATATAGAACGTAAAAATAAAATTTATAGATGAATTATAATAATCTTTTAAAAATTAAATATATATCAAATAATTAAAAATAATCTCTATTTAAAAATGGCTAAATAAATAAAAAAATATTTCTAAAAATACATAAAAAAGTATTAATTAAAACAAATTAAAAAAAAAGGTTGACAACATGTATAAGAACCTATTTTTTTACTCAAAAAAATATTGATAACACCCTAAGTATTTTAATAAATCCATCAATGACCTTAAAAACCGCACAAAAACACTAAAACAAAAAAAGAAAACCAAAAATATTCTCAGATCTAGTTTTTTTAGAAAATTTAAAGGTAAAAAAAATTATCTAAGTTGAACTTCCCTTGCATAAGTTTGAAAAAGCCACCCATTTACTATTTTTTTTTCACTTTGGTTTACTATCTTCTAATCTTACTTTTTCTTTAAAAATTAATCTAAACTGGCCTACATTTTTGTTGTTAATAAATAAAAAAGAAATAATAAAAAAACAAAAAAAAGTGAACACTAAATCCATGATATTTTGTGATGGGATCCACGGTGCAATTTGCACATTGAATCCCCTACTTCTAAGTGTTTGTTAATTAACTAGTTTTATCATCTATGTAAAACTTTAAATTAATTTCAAATATAATAAAAAAATATGTTATTATTTTGAATGCATTTTAAAATATCATGATTTTTTTTAATTTATAAACAAAAATATATTGTTTACACAAAATGTTATATATGAGTAGAGTAGGATTTCAAGTCAATTTCTAAAATGAAAACAAATAACAATTATGTTATAGATATGTTCTTATTTATCATTAAATTTATTAATTGAGAAGGGAATAGTTTATACTTTATAAAATATACTAATAAATATATGAAGTAATAAATGCAAAAGAGTTATTAATACTAATTTAATATTTAAAAAAAAAACTTATCTCGGTAGAAATAAATAGTTTCACATGCAAATGGTTTACATTGACAATCCTTTTTATTTTAAATTTTTTCATTCATTTAATCTTAGTGGCCAAATATTGTTACTAATAAAAAAAATAATTTTTGGTTTTTTATAAAAATCTTCATACTAATACAACGTATTCATGTAAAATATAAGAATGTTTTTGATACAAATAAAACTAATCTTTTCAAAGTATATAATAATTAAAAACAAAAATATAAAAGATCAT
Source organism: Populus alba (assembly GCF_005239225.2). Taxonomy (NCBI): domain Eukaryota; kingdom Viridiplantae; phylum Streptophyta; class Magnoliopsida; order Malpighiales; family Salicaceae; genus Populus; species Populus alba. Next base: position 49,281,218 of record NC_133284.1, on the reverse strand, counting down.
TATTTAAATAAAAAATTGTAATGGAATAGGGTAAAAGTAAAATAAAAAAGGGCCTAAGTTGACAATGAACATATCTTTACGGTGAAATTTTTTATTTTTACACTTTATATATGAACATCTACTTTTGCCCTGCACTAATATTATTCAATTTATAAATTATAAAATTAATGAAACTTTCAACTCCTTGAAGATAATCTTGCCTGTATATCCTTTTTGATGAATCCTGGTACATTCAAGAACGATCATACCATTACTTAATTACGAAAACCTTCCATGTAAATATATAAGAACAACTATGCACAGAATAAAAAAAATGATTTTTATACAAAAGTACATCAAATAACTTCACAAAAAAATAATTAATATATTAGAGCATAAATTTTGTGTTGAAAATTTTTGTAGTCAATTAAAATATCTTTAAAAATTTATTAACTTTATAACTAAAATAAAAATCTTACTTAGTATTTTTGTTTTTATTTTTGACATGAAACTAATTATTAGGAGTTGTATTAACCTTTTTCTCACAAAAAATCTAATTATTATTCAACTTATCTCTAATTAAAATAAAAACTAAAACAATAATATGTAATCGCTAAAAAGTATTTAATCCTGTTTTTTCTATTTTTTTCTCCTAATTATACATCATATAAATTGTTTTTATGAGAGTGAAAAAATATAATATTGTTCTCTGATCAGATGGCCGCCCCTGGGGAGCAAAATGGCTCCCTACAAAGATTAGAATGTGTACGAGTGAACGAATGTGGGGATGTTACAGCAAAATTTCTGCAAATCAATTTGAAAACTCTAAAGGAGTTGATTGTTGCCAGCTGCAAATCATTGGAAGAGGTATTTGAATTGGGTGAGGCTGATGAAGGAAGCAGTGAGGAGAAGGAGCTGCTGTCATCTTTAACGGAGTTACAGCTGTCAAAGTTACCCGAGCTCAAATGCATATGGAAGGGGCCCACCGGACATGTCAGCCTCCGATGTCTTGCTCATCTGTATTTGGATTCTCTCGACAAACTGGCATTTATCTTCACACCGTCCCTCGCTCAAAGTCTGCCAAAGCTAGAAAGCCTTCGCATAAGTGATTGCGGTGAATTGAAGCATATTATCAGAGAAGAGGATGGTGAACGGGAAATAATTCCAGAGTCTTCTTGCTTCCCAGAATTAAAAACTCTCAACATATCTTTCTGTGATAAACTGGAATATGTCTTCCCAGTCTCTTTGTCTCATAACAGAGATGGCATCATCAAGTTCCCCCAACTAAGAAAATTGTCTCTTGAGCTCAGATCAAATTACAGCTTTTTAGGTCCAAGGAATTTTGATGCTCAATTGCCTTTGAAACACTTAACCATTGAAGGCCACGAAGAAGTGGGTAATTGGTTGGCACAGCTACAAGTACGTAATTTATATTTCTCCACTATTTTAAATTGTGAATTGCGATAATTTATTCTTTCTTCCTCCCAATTTCTACAAGTAAAGTAATTGATAAATGCGAGGAAATCCAAGTTTGCTTATTTTTAATTATATAACAAACATAGTAGCTTATTTATTTATTTTTATTTTTATATATTATATAAATATAAGAAACTTAACTGTCTCATTGTTGTTTGTGTTATTAATACCAACAATTAATCATAGAAATCATATTATCTGTTAGATTTAATATATAAGAACATAACTTTGAGTAATGAAAGTTGTCTAACTGTATCATTCCTTGTCTCTTGATGCAGGGCTTAAGAAGTAAGAATTTAATTATTGTAATGAAATGATATCCAGATTTTTCAATCTTAATTTATGCTTTCCCCAGTTTGAGTGAAATTGAGGCTCTTCCCCCAATTAATGGAAGTATTTGAAGAGGAAGATGAACCTTCATCTGCTAATATTGAGTTGTTTGTTTCAGTCCTGCAGCTTATGATTTCATATTCCCATGCCTTGTTGCCATGTCTACTTCTATCCTTTTTGTTGATAAGTTTTTTTTGCTGAAGTTTTTATATGGACAATTCGTTCATCTACTTACCAAAATTATGGAAGGGTTCATTTATATAGAACATATTAAAAAATTTATCTATACATAAATATTTTTTATTTTTAAAATAAAATTCATTTTATATAGAACATAAAAATAAAATTTATAGATGAATTATAATAATCTTTTAAAACTTAAATATATATCAAATAATTAAAAATAATCTCTATTTTAAAAAAGACTAAAAAAATAAAAAAAAATAATTTTAAAAAATACATAGAAAAATTTTAAGTAAAACAAATTAAAAAAAAATTAAAGGTAAACTGGCCTAATAGATTAATCTAAAACTGGCCTACATTTTAGTCCCCAATAAAAAAGAAATAATAAAAAAAACACAGAAAAAAAAATAAACACTAAATCCATGATATTTTGTGATGGGATACATGGTGCAATTTGCACATTGAATCCCCTACTTCTTTAAATGTTTGTTAATTAACTAGTTTATCATCTATGTAAAACTTTAAATTAATTTCAAATATAATAAAAAAAATATGTTATTATTTTGAATGCATTTTAAAATATCATGATTTTTTTAATTTATAAACAAAAATATATTGTTTACACAAAATGTTATATATGAGTAGAGTAGGATTTCAAGTCAATTTCTAACATGAAAACAAATAACAATTATGTTATAGATATGTTCTTATTTATCATTAATTTTATTAATTGAGAAGTGAATAGTTTATACTTTATAAAATATACTAATAAATATATGAAGTAATAAATGCAAAAGAGTTATTAATACTAATTTAATATTAAAACAAAAAACTTATCTCGGTAAAAATAAATAATTTCACATGCAAATGGTTTACATTGACAATCCCTTTTATTTTAAAATTTTTCATTCATTTAATCTTAGTGGCCAAATGTTACTAATAAAAAAATAATTTTTGGTTTTTTATAAAAATCTTCATACTAATACAACTTATTCATATAAAATATAAGAATGTTTTTGATACAACTAAAACTAATCTTTTCAAAGTATATAATAATAAAAAACAAAAAATGTAAAAGATCATTATTTAAATAAAAACATTTAATGGAATAGGGTAAAAGTTAAAAAAAGTAAAACAAAAAAAAGGCTTAAGTTGACAATGGACATCTTTTCGGTGAAACTTTTTATTTTTACACTTTATATATGAACATCTATTTTCATCTGCACTAATATTATTCAGTTTATAAATTATAAAATTAATGAAACATTCCACTCCTTGAAGATAATTTTGTCTATATATCCCTTTTAATTAATCCTGATACATTCAAGAACAATCATACCATTACTTAATTACGAAAACCCTTCCATGTAATATATAAGAACAAACTATGCACATAATTAAAAAAAAAAATGATTTTTATATAAAAGTACATCAAATAACTTCACAAAAAAATTATTAATATATAAGAGCATAAATTTTGTGTTGAAAATTTTGTAGTCAATTAAAATATCTTTAAAAATTTATTAACTTTATAACTAAAATAAAAATCTTAGTTAGTATTTTTATTTTTATTTTTGACATGAAACTAATTATTAGGAGTTGTATTAACCTTTTATTCACAAAAAATATAATTATTATTCAACTTATCTCTAATTAAGAAAAAAATTAAAACAATAATATGTAATCTCTAAAAAGTATTTAATCCTGTTTTTTCTATTTTTTTCTCCTATTTATACATCATATAAATTGTTTTCTTGAGATTTGAAAAAAAATATAATATTGTTCTCTCTGATAAGATGGCCTTCCATGGGCAGCAAAACGGCTTCTTACAAAGATTAGAATCTGTACATTTGGACGATTGTGGGGATGTTCGCGCTCCGTTTCCAGCAAAATTGCTGCAAGCTCTGAAAAATCTAGAGAGTGTGAAAATTAAGGACTGCAAATCATTGGAAGAGGTATTTGAATTGGGTGAGGCTGATGAAGGAAGCAGTGAGGAGAAGGAGCTGCCGCTGCTGTCATCTTTAACACAGTTACAGCTGTCAAAGTTACCCGAGCTCAAATGCATATGGAAGGGGCCCACCGGACATGTCAGCCTCCGAAGTCTTGCTTGTCTGTATTTGGATTCTCTCGACAAACTGGCATTTATCTTCACACCGTCCCTCGCTCAAAGGCTGCCAAAGCTAGAAAGCCTTCGCATAAGTGATTGCGGTGAATTGAAGCATATTATCAGAGAAGAGGATGGTGAACGGGAAATAATTCCAGAGTCTCCTGGGCAGGATGATCAAGCTTCACCTGTCAACGTTGAGAAGGAGATAGTGCTTCCTAATCTAAAGGAGTTGTCGCTAGAACAATTATCAAGTATTGTCTGTTTTAGTTTCGGATGGTGTGATTATTTCTTATTCCCTTGTTTGGAGAAGTTGAAGGTCCATCAATGTCCAAAGCTGACCACAAAATTTGCTACTACACGATATGGTTCAATGAGTGCTCAATCAGAGGTGCTGCTGATTTGACTTGATTTCTTGCCTCTCTTTTAGTGTGTTTGTTTCTTGTTTGGCTCAATAATAAGATTTACAAGTTAAAATGAGCATGCCATGCTTAAATTGGTTTACAGGTATCTGAAGTAGCTGAAGATTCAAGCATTAATAGAGAGTGGACCAGAGATAACGGGTGGAAAGAAGATGGAGACTCGTGTCTTTGAGCTGTGAATATATTTGGACTTGATGCTGTACTATTTGTTCAAAAGTTTGATATCATGTTTTCCTAGCAGAACAATCCCATGTTGAATGCTTTCAAGGTTGGTGCTGCGAATATGTTTTAGATTGGTGGGAAATAATTCCAACTGTTCCATTGGCAATGGGATACAAATTGGCTTCACATTGCTGAAGAAGTTAGAAGAATTGTTGACAGCACAGGAGTAATGTAATGTTGTGTATTTAGTCATTACTATGCGAACCTCAAAAAAATAATGTTGCTTGCCCATTTGTGTTTCTTTTGGTTTAATGTGTGGACTTTCATGCGTTGTCCTTGGTGCTGAACTCTTTGTTTGATGTTATGTTTCTAATGCATAATGCATTATTAAAAATGTTGTATGGTGTATGAGCATGTGAATATATTTGGGCATTCAAATCTCAAGATGACTGAGACTTGATGTTGAACTCTTTGTTCAAGAGTTTGATACTGATATCATGTTTTCCTAGCATAACAATCTTATGTTGAATTGTTTTTTCGAGCAGATACCTTGCTGGCTTTCGCTAATTTTCTCTTTTCTTTGTAATTTTTGGATGAATTTCTCTATTCTTTCTCAACCTCAGAATTAAAATACAAGTAAAATAAAGTTTTGTATCAAAAAGTTTCATTACCAAAAAGAAGATTTATCAAAATGACAATGCATGGAGGCGTTGACACAATTTGTTTTTTTAAGGCCTTCTATTTTTTTTTTTTTCATGTTTCAATTTTGATTTTTTGATTTTTAGTTTTTCTCAAACAATATAATTGATTTTTTTTTTGTAAAGTCGAGCACCAAACCAATGGTGCGGCTTTTTATTTAGTTCTAGATGCTTATATAAAATTACCAACTTCAAATTCCAATTAACACAGCATTAAAAGATTTTTTTTTTTTTTAAAAAAAGGTAGATGATAAAAAGCAAAAAACAAAAGGCAAGGTTGACACCATATTTTTTTTAAAAAAAATTAGTTTTTTATTTGTTTCAATTTTGATCTTTTCATTTTCAATTTCTTACAAATAATATATATATATTTTTTGTGAAATTGAGCATTGTTCTAATATCAAGATGTTTTATTGAGAGGAAGATACTATATCAAGTAGGTCCAGTTAACAATGCAATTTATGCCATGATAGGCCAGTCAGTGTTGACCGTGCTGCTAATCCAGTTGCTGATGTTCCAATGATCAGAAGGAATGAGATTCCCCTTACGAGAGAAAGCAATAATCAGGTACACACCCGTAAGCCTGGGCCTAGAGGTAGAAATGGTTGGCTCAAAAGGTAAGCAGGTGCTTTCAGTGGTACCCCAAACTCCTACAATATCAAGAGGCAATGTAGTTCCTGTTGTACTTCAGCCAGTCAATCTATCAAATGGTGCACTGAGTGCCAGTGCCTCAAACCAAACTGCCCATCTGGTGCCTTCAAAAGGCAAGCAGGTTCTAGATGCTGCTCATTCATCAAATGGATTAACACCAACAAATGAGATCATACAATTTCAATCTCAAAATAACCACCAGGTGATAACAAGTCCCTTTAATCAAAATCCAGCAGGGGGACTACATGAATCAGAAGCCAGCCCGATGAAAACAACTCATATGCCTTTTGAGAAACTGTTAACTGAAGTCATCAGTAGGGTTCATGCTCCATCACAATCAACAGAGACTAATAGCAGCTTAGCTGTTAACTTGCCTGTGGAAGATTCTGGTATTGTCGAAAAAAAAGGATGGCAGGGACACAGAACAGGCCCTGTCTGTTAAACCGCTGCAAGTTTTACAGCCTATTGTTGACAGCCATCCTGCAGTTGTTCAATTATCTGTCATGTACCAAGATCAATGACTTGTTATTGATATTGAACCTTAAGAAGGTTTTGCTGGAAAACATGTCATTCTGATGGTTCAGACTGAGGAGCCAGCTGCAGGTTCCAGATTGGACTAGATAATTTGAAAAGCCCAGAAACCGAGGTTGGAAGTGAATGGAGTAGTATTTCTAAGATCAGGGCACGGGCAGATGGTGTGCCTGCTGCTTCTGGACTATCTGACATGTTTCCGGAGAATAAATTGTACAAGTCTATAGATAGTTAGAGTCATAAACTAGGTATAGACGCCACAGAAGATCCATCTTTGCTTGAAAGTGGGAGGCTTAGTGTCTCATCGAAGACTTCAATCTTATTTTTTCTTTACAGTTATAAAAGAAACCTAGGTGCTTTTTAGCATTTGGAACTGTAATTTATTCACAGTTTGAATTGAAGGATAGCTTTTTAATAGACATTTATAAAGCCTCAGCTTTTATCATTATATAATCCATGCCTGCTTTTAGCTGTGCTAGTGCCAGATAGACTTTGCTAAAAGTGATCTTGCAGGGTAAAAGGGAAGATACGGGTGAGCAAAGATTTAGCAAGGAGAATTTTAAATAGACGAGGAAAATTAAGGCCTGTCCCTGTGGTGTCTTAATTCACTCGTTTTAGTGAGGTGGCGCAGTGTTGGTATTTCAGGAACTGCATGATCTGTAAGTATTCATCTGGAGTAAAATGCATTGTAAGCTGTTCACATTAGGTAATTTGGGTACCAAGAGTAATATTCCAGGTTGAGGTTCTCACTGGATAGAAATTTTATGTTATTCAAAGAGCTACTAATAATATTTATTCCATGACAAGAGGAGAGAGGAACAAAAGGGAAGATATGACATTGTGATTTCCATGAAAATAAATCTCCAGTGATATAAAATCTCTCACTTCTCACTCAAATGATGGTAAACTTTGCTTCTACGGATTGTAAACAAGGATGCCTACACCTTAGGGCCGATGGAAAAGGTGACGCTCAACATTTTCCAGCAACAAAAACAAATCAGCAATAATCTCCACTACATGAACCCTAAAACTGTTGCTAAATTGAGCCAAAAATGAAATGAATTATCCTGCTGGCTTTTTGTATCAAAACCTTGTAGCTGTTGCCTCTGTCTCAATATTGTACACTATACACCTTTGGGCCTGTATTATCACCTTTCAAGATGCAATTCTTCCTTCTACCGGGGGGGAAACTTCTCATAATTCTTCGCCAAAACAGAAAACCACCCCTACATCATGTCTTACAGCATGGATCATCAAATAAAAAATCACTCTCAAATCAGGTTTCGCAAGAAATCATTGAAATGAGTTAAACCCAGAAAATGAGGGATGAAACTAATTGCCTATTGCTCGATGTTTTTCAGTAGAACTATGGATCAGAATTTTGTTGTTTACGAAAACGAATCTTGATTTCACTATGGAATATACTCATGGAAACTTGGTGTTGAAAAGAGTATTGGATCCTGGGACTGGAATGGGGCGAACTGCAGGGATAGGTGGCTGAAGAAAAGGAATATGGCTTGGCATTACAAATGGTTGTTGTCCACCAGCTACAAAAGGTTCCCCTCCAAGGTTCCAAACCTATGCGAACCCAAACTTACATACAATCCTTTAAACAACTCAATCAGAGTTTAACGCAGCATTAACAACAAACTGACTTCATAATATAATGTAATTGTCTTAGTACAAGAGTTAATATCATTTCATAGTTTTGGAGCACTAACTTGACACAAAAGGAAGGTACAAATTACAACCAAAAGGCAGGTTCGGAAGGTTCAACAAAAGTAACCCGCTATCAAGCTATGAGCCTAGAAAAAAAAAATAATGAGAGGGTGAGTTCAACAACTCAGTGAGTAGATAATGTTCAATATACACACACGAGATAATATAACAATGAGAATATATATACAATTATGGCTTTAGGTTCTTATATACAGTTTCTCAAATAAGCCATAACAAGAATATCATATGGTAGAACTCGTCAGAAAATCAAAATGCAATGAGCATGAGGCTCCGTACTGTGGGATGATCAGTCCACTCAGGTTGGTGACTCCCCCGACCAACTAGGGTTCAGATACGATGTGCACAAAGACTAACACTACCCTGTTAGCATGGGTATTCTGACTGACATACCATAGGTTCATAATCAAACAAACATATTCATATCTTAAAGCTCAACTCATGACATCAATCAAATGAGGAGCTATCAATCAGAAGTCAATTCAAACTATATACTGGTTCATATCAAGAATTCAGATTCAATAATTGATCATGCTTTTATCATAAGGATAATAATCAACATATATATTATCAAGAAGCATGATCCAATTCATATTAACAAATCAAATATTTATAATATTTCTCATGCATATGAAAAATTATCCACTCACCTGACTCAAAAGTAAACAACACTCACAAGCTGAAACGGAAGGACATTCTACTGACGTCCTGCCGGTAGAATATCAGGATTATCTGAATACAAAGGAGACATATTCAAAAACGACTCGAAAGAACATTTAACCTATTTAATACACTTAACTAAGGGTGTATTCTGTAACCCTATATGTTTTTGAACTAACTAGTCAATTTTCTCAAAAACCCAAAATCTAACGGTTTTCCCGAAATCTAATCCATAATAAAAACAACTAATAAAATTGGTAATAATTCACTAAATAACCCTTAATTATTCATCAAACTAATCTGAAAAAGCTAATATTACAGCTAGGGACTAATCTGGAATTTTTCCATATTTTTAGGGCCAAATTGTAACTTTTGTCAAATGGAGGACCAAACTGAAATTTGTCATAAATCCATGAATATACTGAAATTCTGACCTCAATTAATCCTCAATTCTGTCCAGGATGTATCATTATGCTTCAGGGATCATTCTGGAATTTTACTAAATTTTTAGGGTCAAATCGTACTTTTTTGTCAAATTGGAGGACTAAATTGAAAGTGTTAAATTCTCTTATCTATACAGTAATTCTGTCCATAATTCATATGTTATTCTGTTCAGAATCTCGGAATATGCTCCAGGGACCAATTTGTAATTTTCCAAAGTTCGGGGACTAAACTGTAATTTTCGGAAATTGAGGGACCAAATTGAATTTTCGTCATCTTCAACCTCAAACCCAGAATTTCAACAGATCACCTACTGTTATCCCCTGATTTCTAACACAAATTCACCATTCAAACAAAATCATAACTCAAAATCATCATAATCTTCCATAATCAACTTAATAATCAATTACCCACAACAATCAACCCCTAACCTTCAACTTAATTCATCAATTAAACCCAAAACACAAATTCTCAAAACCCTAACATTCATCAAAACTGAAATTAAAGCTTAATAACACATATTTATATATTTAACAACTTAAATCTTACCTTTTTATTTATTTTCTCCAACTTCTTTCTATTTCCTTTCCAATTTCCCTCTTTTCTCTTCTTCTTCTTCTTTCTCCCCTTCTCTCTCACGATTCTGCTCTCTAATTTCAGATCACTCTTTTTTTTTTTTTTTTTTTTTACTTCCTATTTATTATTTATCAATTTTTGTTCAATTACCATAATACCCCTTATTCATTTATTCCAACTTTTAAGCCTCCAAGGACTTTGTTGTATTTTCCAACTCATTTATTTCAAAACATTACACTTAGCACTACCACTATAATTACATTATGCTCAAGAAATATTTTTCTTCATTTCCTTTTCTATGTGTTTTGCAAGTGGGTGGGGTGTGCGAATATGTTGGAGCTCTAAAACAAGCACCAGCAAGAACATAATTGTCACGACCCGAATCCCGGATCCATGACCGGCACATAGGCAAGGTTCCCCTCCAAGGTTCCAAACCTATACGAACCCAAACTTACATACAATCCTTTAAACAACTCAATCAGAGTTTAACGCAGAATTAACAACAAACAACTTCATAATATAATTCGATTGTCTTAATACAAGAGTTAATATCATTTCATAGTTTTGGAGCACTAACTTGACACAAAAGGAAGATACAAATTACAAGCAAAAGGCAGGTTCGGAAGGTTCAACAAAAGTAACCTGCTATCAAGCTATAAGCCTGAAAAGGATAAAGAATGAGAGGGTGAGTTCAACAACTCAGTGAGTAGATAACATTCAATATGCACACACGAGGTAATATAGCAATGAGAAATATATATACAAGTATGGCTTTAGTTCTTATACGAAGGTTTATCAAATAAGCCATAACAAGAATATCATATGGTAAAACTCGTCAGAAAATCAAAATGCAATGAGCATGAGGCTTCGTACTGTGGGATGATTAGTCCACACAGGTTGGTGACTCCCCCGACCAACTAGGGTTCAGATACGATGTGCACAAAGACTAACACTACCCTGTTAGCATGGGTATTCTGACTGACATACCATAGGTTCATAATCAAACAAACATATTCATATCTTAAAGCTCAACTCATGACATCAATCAAATGAGGAGCTATCAATCAGAAGTCAATTCAAACTATATACTGGTTCATATCAAGAATTCAGATTCAATAATTGATCATGCTTTTATCATAAGGATAATAATCAACATATATATTATCAAGAAGCATGATCCAATTCATATTAACAAATCAAATATTTATAATATTTTCTCATGCATATGAAAAATTATCCACTCACCTGACTCAAAAGTAAACAACACTCACAAGCTGAAACGGAAGGACATTCTACTGACGTCCTGCCGGTAGAATATCAGGATTATCTGAATACAAAAGGAGACATATTCAAAAAACGACTCGAAAGAACATTTAACCTATTAATACACTTAACTAAGGGTGTATTCTGTAACCCTATATGTTTTTGAACTAACTAGTCAATTTTCTCAAAAACCCAAAATCTAACGGTTTTCCCGAAATCTAATCCATAATAAAAACAACTAATAAAATTGGTAATAATTCACTAAATAACCCTTAATTATTCATCAAACTAATCTGAAAAAGCTAATATTACAGCTAGGGACTAATCTGGAATTTTTCCATATTTTTAGGGCCAAATTGTAACTTTTGTCAAATGGAGGACCAAACTGAAATTTGTCATAAATCCATGAATATACTGAAATTATGACCTTAACTAATCCTCAATTCTGTCCAGGATGTATCATTATGCTTAAGGGATCATTCTGGAATTTTACTAAATTTTTAGGGTCAAATCGTACTTTTTTGTCAAATTGGAGGACTAAATTGAAAGTGTTAAATTCTCTTATCTATACAGTAATTCTGTCCATAATTCATATGTTATTCTGTTCAGAATCTCGGAATATGCTCCAGGGACCAATTTGTAATTTTCCAAAGTTCGGGGACTAAACTGTAATTTTCGGAAATTGAGGGACCAAATTGAATTTTCGTCATCTTCAACCTCAAACCCAGAATTTCAACAGATCACCTACTGTTATCCCCTGATTTCTAACACAAATTCATCATTCAAACAAAACCATAACTCAAAATCATCATAATCTTCCATAATAAACTTAATAATCAATTACCCACAACAATCAACCCCTAACCTTCAATTTAATTCATCAATTAAACCCAAAACACAAATTCTCAAAACCCTAACATTCATAAAAACTGAAATTAAAGCTTAATTAACATATTATACACATTAAACAACCTAAATCTTACCTTTTTCACTTATTTCCTCAAATCTCTTCCTTTTTTCCCTTATTTTCCCTTCTTTCTCTTCTTCTTCTTCCTCCCTCTTCTCTCTCACGGTTTTGCTCTCTAATAATTCAGATCACACTTTTTTTTTTTACTTCCTATTTATATTTATCAATTTTTGTTTTAATTACCATAATACCCCTCATTCATTTATTCCAACTTTTAAGCCTCCAAGGGCTTTGTTGTAATATCCTATCTTATTAATTTCAAAACATTACAATAATCACCTTCCCTATATTTGATTTGTAGTGTTAAATTTAAGTTTTCTCATTAAATCGAAACTCAAAGTAATCAGTTTCTCAAATGGTTGTGCACTTATCAACCCCTTGCGGACATTGACAGAGGTTGGAATTTTCAACATTAATTTTTGAAACAGTTATCCTGACTTGCTAGCCTAGCAGTTAGTTTGTCCCTTCATGTAGTCAGTAACATAAAAAATCTAAGCTTGCTTGGAATATGCAGCCTCATTGATGGCAGAGCAAGTGCAATGGCAAACCTTTGAAAACCAGAATCTCTTTGCAATAGCACATGAAAAATTCCAACCAATAAAAGGAATACCTTTCTCATACCTTGGTGTTTAGGATATTGGACTTGGTGAGGAGTTGACATAGGACGTGCAGATACAGATGATATGGCTACTGCGCTGGGAACCAAATCCTTTCATGGTACAAATGCAATGAAACAATCAGAGAAATATAACATGCATTTAATCTACTTGGATAAGAACTCCAGGGAAGTGAAGAAATTAAAAGCTTGAGATGACTTGAAATGCAAGAGGATCAGCTCCAACAACAAAAAAATGACAGAAGTGTTGAAAAAGAGAAAGAAGTTATGCACTAAAAACAAGAAAATGAGCCTGCCACTAGACCTTCATGGTATACATGCAAGATTCCATAGCTGCAGGCTTTGGTCAGTAAGATACGAATAATTGCAATTTCCTCCACATAATATAGCATATTTATAATCTTGGCTAATTAGCTATCTAGCTTCAGATCAGTGACACACACAACAAGCATTCTTCTATTATAACTTGGCTAATATAAAAGCATCCATGTTAAGAGTAGCATGGTGTAACACTGGTTGAGGAAGCCAACTATATAGATAATTAGAAAAGTGAATCACAGTAGGATGTCAAGAGTTAGTATGAAGCTTAGAAGTACTGCTCAAGGCTGATTCTAGAAACTATCTCGAGATCAGATAATGACTTAAAACCGTCCTCCCCATAATGTAGATTAAATTGCTTCCTAGCATGGTAATAAAACAGTTAAATACAAGCTACAACACCCAGAAACTACAAGTTAGTTGTATCTGTAACTATCAAACATCAGAGTGCTTTAATTATTTCATGTTGCAGATCTGGTATCTTACATGAGAAACTGGCTGAATATACATGAGCTGCCCCAGTTGTCCAACCATAACCTTGAGAAACAGAGAGCCAGATTAGCTACCAGATTAGAAAATAAAGTTACAAATCTCCAAATCCAACAATAAAACAACAGAGCACCAGAAATAAACTGTCCAAAGGATATCACGTGAATCTTCCTTCTACTTACAGATTGAGAATTTGGAGGCACAAATGCTGGTGCTGCCTGAACAGCATGATACTGACCAGAATATCTAAGTGGCTGTGGCTGTGCTCTGCTTCCCATGTGTCCAACAACCTATAGCCAAAATGAAACCCTTTGAGAACTAATAGAGGGTTCCTCTCTTGACAATTAGTCATTTAGTTTAGCTTGGGCTAGTTCAACCAAAAAAACATTCCAAGAGCTGACCATAAAGTTCCTGATTTTTTCTAGTGACTTGAATAGATATGAGTTACTAAATAAGCAAGAAACTAGAAGTTAGCTAACACATACAGGTTGCAAAAATTGAGAACCACTGCCACCATTTACAGCTGTCAAGTTTGCTATAGGGGGGTACTTAGCAGGACAGATGAACGAGGTGCAAAAGGGATCCCAACTTCTGGCTGGACATCAGCAACAGGTACCGCTGGAGAGTTGCTTGGTATGTAAGCCATGCTTGCAGCTGTTGGCACTGCTGGAGCAGTAGCTGATACAGGATTGGAAAAAGATGGAGAAATTTTTTTTGCTCCTGGATTGAGCTTGAATGTGATAAGCTAGTAAGAATTGTTACAGAGATGAACAAGAAGTGAACAGAATTAGAGAAAGATGCTGCAATGCAGAGGAAGAAGAAAATGTTTCTGTGAATTATTCTCTGCTTACATTCCCAGCACTGTTACATTCATTTTATATCAACAGAAGGTGAGAAGCTTGGTTACGTATTCTACTCAACAGTAACAGAATTCATTAACCGTCTAACTATATTAACAAACTTGCTAACCATTATATTCTCTATTCTCTTTGATAGGTGGCTGGCTGAAGCAGAGCCTTTGATATCTTGACAGAATGCCTGAAAGAAAATTAATGTCAAAAACATCACCATGATTATAAAACTGAACTTGCAAATATTCCAAAATTCCTAGGAAACTACAATGTAATCTAAACCCAATGATTTCTACCAATGCTTGTGGTATAGATTATAAACTATACCCGATATGAATTGCAGTAACTATTCAACAAAATATTTCAGTTTACTCATAAAAATTGCTGGTTCAATAAATTATATGATTTACTGACGAGACTGAGAGTGACCTGATGACTGCCATATAAATTTGACAGTCAAAGGAGGTGAGATGATATAGAGGTAGGTACCAAAAGGTAAAAACATGGTTCTTGCCTTGGAGCTTCTATTAGATTCTGAGATTCGTGGAGAGACTGCATCAGTAGAATTTGCTAATGAACTACAGAGTGATTCTGAAGGAACATCAACCGTTGGATTGGAAGAAGTTGAAACACTTGAACAAACATGTTGAAAATATAAGAAGAAGGTGACCTTCAACAGATAAAGTTAATCTGCTGCTAATGTTGATTCACAGTTGAAGATTATCTACTTGCTGCTGATGTTGATCCACTGCTGAAGATTATCCTCTGGAATTGAGATTGTATAGATAAACTAATTGAGTTGGACTCAATCACTTGCAGCTCCTATTTTCTAGCTACGTATTTGTGTGTGTGTGTGTGTGTCTATATATATATATATATATATATATATATATATATATATATATATATATATTCTTATTGTAAACTCTGCTGCAATCAATACGAATGGAATAAAACTTCTTATTATTCTTCCCAACATTCTTTTTATCTTGTTTTCATGGTATCAGAGCACATGAAAATCTTAAACATATTAACCAAGCTTCCGCAAAACCTGCAATGGAGGACAATACTGATTCAACCAGTATTAACCAAAACACTACCCTTCAGAACATGTCCTTTTTAACCATTGATCCTTCTGATCCTTTTTTCATTCATACATCAGATCATCCAAGCATGACTCTTGTTCCAAAGGTTCTTGATGGAACCAATTATGCAATGTGGAGACGTTCCATGCTAATAAGTCTCAGCGCCAAAAACAAGTTGGGATTCATCAATGGAACCATACTTATACCAGGAGAATCTGATCCTAAATACATGTTATGGCAACGATGCAATGATATGGTTCTCTCTTGGATTCTTAACTCCTTAAACCAAGAGCTTCCCAATAGTGTTCTCTATGTTGAAACCCCCTCTGAAATCTGGTTGGATCTACAAGAATGATTCTCACAAGGTAATTTTTCTCATCATTATCAAGTTCAGCGTTCCATAGTAGAATTGTAGCAAAATCAGGATTCCATCTTCACATATTACACCAAGATAAAAACGTTATGGGATGAATTGAGAATGTCCAGTCCAACAATTCAGTGCACATGTGGTGGAATGAAACAACTGTCAAATAGTGAAGAAAAGATGAGACTTGGTCAGTTTCTTATGGGATTAAATGAGAACTATTCAGCCATTAGAGGGCAAATCATGCTCATGCAACCTTTACAAACTGTTAAGAAAGCTATTCACTCTTGTGTGAGGAAGAAAAGCAAAGAGGACTGGTTGAGCACAAAGTTACTGAACAGGTTCATGCCATGAATGTAAAAAGATCAGGTTCTACTTCACAACGACGAGATTTCTCTCGAAATTGGATGTCTGGCTCATCAACTATGCAAGGATCAAAGAAACGACTTCACTGCACCTACTGTGATGGAACTACACATACAATGGAGAGATGTTTTTATTTGATTGGATTTCCCACCGGTCACGCTCTTCATGGCAAGAATGTGCAGCCTCGCAATTGAGCTCAAAAAGCTGCTGCAAACCAAATAGGAATTGAATCATTTCACACCAACATCAAGTCAGTTCAAACCTCTAATCAGCCTCTTCAATTCACTCCTGAAGAATTTTCACAAATCAAAGCTTTCTTTCAAGGTGAAAAATCCACTGTATCTGCAAATTATACAGGTAATATCGCTCCTTTTTGCTCATCTTTCACGACTCAAAATTCTGAGGCTTTACAATGGATCATTGACAGTGGTGCCACTAACCATATAGCCACTTCAATTATTAATAAAGCCATTGTTCCTATGTTCTCTCAAGTCACCTTGTCGAATGGTTCCTACGCAAAAATTACAAGTGCTGGCTCTACACATGTTACCAAAAGCCTACATGTCCATGATGTTCTTTGTGCACCCTCATTTCATGTGAATTTGCTTTCAGTCAGTCAACTCACATCTGCTCTTAATTGTTCTGTTCATTTTTTTCCCACTTTCTGTATATTGCAGGACCTAGCTACGAAGAGGATGATTGGCCTGGGAAAGCAGAGTAAGGGACTATACTACCTTATGCCACAATCAGAATCACATTCCTCTTCAACAAAATCATATCAAGTCTCTTTTCCATCAGATGCTGTTTGGCATAACAGATTAGGACATCCATCAAAATTACCCTCTCAGTTCCTGTCAAAATTAATTCCATCTTTTGTTTATGATTCGCAACATTCATGTGAAGTTTGTCCTTTGGCAAAACAAACCAGGTTATCCTTTCCCATAAGTTCTATTCAAAGTACTAAATTTTTTGAGCTTATACACTGTGATATTTGGGGTCCACAAAAGATTGAAACACACTCTAGTGCACATTATTTTTTAACTATTGTGGATGACTACACTCGTTTTACTTGCATTTTTCTTATGAAATTCAAATCTGAAACACTAGGGTTGTTAAAATTATTCATCACTTTTGTCCACACTCAATTTAACTGTCAAGTTAAAAGTATACGAAGTGATAATGGGCTGGAATTTATCTCCTTAAAGCCATTCCTTTCCACTCATGGCATTTTACTCCAAAATTTATGTTCTTACACACCTCAACAAAATGGTGTTGTAGAACGAAAACACAGACACCTACTCAATGTTGGTCGTGCCTTGAGATTCCAAGCAAATTTACCATTACAATTTTAGGGAGAGAGTTTGCTCACTGCCACCTATCTATAAATCGTCTTCCCACCCCAGTTTTGAATCACCAGTCACCATATGAACTCCTATATGGAAAACCACCCATATATACACATCTTTGTGCTTTTGGTTGTCTGTGTTATGCCACCAACTTACAACCATTGACCAAATTTTCACCACGAGCTCGTCGATGTATTTTTGTTGGATACTCTTCTAATAAAAAAGCATATCGTGTTTATGATCTTACCACTCGATAGTTTTTCACTAGTTGAGATGTTATTTTTCATGAAAATACATTTCCTTTCATAAATCACATTTCGATCGATTCCTCTCAACAACCATCTCTGCCCATCATACTTCCTGATCCTAATGACAGCTCAATTCCACAACCATTAATTTTTTCTCCCTCACCAACCGAGACCCCTGCCACTCCATTATCTTCCCCTACCTCTACAGACTCTCCATCATCACCATCATCCACTCCCACACAATCTTCTCCTTCTCCAACACCAAACACACATACTCCTATTCTACGTCGCAGTGATCGGCCACAACAAACCTCTGTTCTGCTCCGTGATTTTCATTGTGATCAAGTTGGTATGTCACAACTCTCTGCATCCACAACCAAGTTAGCCTCTTGATGCAACCATATTATTCGATAGTTTCACCCACATTTAACTAGTGTTTTGCCTATGTTTTATATATAAAATGCCTTGATATTCTTTGTTTTATGTTTTGAAGGCACTTTTGGATGAAAGATGCAAAAAGGAGTAAATTGAAGGTAATTGGCAGATTTGACGTTCAGTCGATGTTTTGTGCAGAACGTGAGCTCTAAAGGTCGAAATGAAGTGATTCCAGTGGCATTAAAAAGCTAACATCCATACCTTTCTGGAAATATAAGGCAAGACAATAAAATAAGGAAGAACATGGAAATCGCAGCTTTCAAAGTCAAATCTCGCAATCTGCCAGTGTTGACCTTCGGTCAATCCGACTTGAATATCTAGAGCTACAAAAGTCCAATTGATGCAAACTCAATTGTTTTGGATTCCTGACTCAAAGTTCTATAAACGCTCCAAATTTCAGCCAAAAAACGATGTCATATGAGGGAGATATGATTTTTCAAAGATGACAACTGAATTCTGCCAGCAAACAGGTTTCGTGAAGAAACGAGTCCAGATTACGTTCCGAAGCATCTAAACCGACATCCAAGTTTTTATTTCAGCAATGTAGCTCCTCTAAGTCCAAGCTTGAAGATTTCATGCAAAGCTATTTCTCCTTTTTTAGGAAAATAGTTATTGAACTACTTAAATGTAAATTGTCTACTTAAGGGAGGACTATTTTGTAAAATAGAGATTAGGGTTTCCTAGCATATAAAAAGAATGAGAGAAGAGAAGGGGGGCAGCCACCCAAGAGGAGAAAAACGCCCCCCTACTCTAAGAAACCCTAAATCATGCATTCTTCCATCTTTTTGATTAGTTGTTCAACAAACATGCAAGGCTAAACTCAATTTCTTGGTTGCAAGGACACGGAAACCTTCGGATTTCAAGAATTGTGAGATCTATTTACCTTTTCTTTTCAGTTTATATGATGAATATGTTTGTTCTCCTATGCTTATTTTTCCTATGATTGTTTATTTTAATTGCTAGAGCGGACTCTAAGTTATTATTGTAGATAATTTATTGCTAAGTTTGATATCAAAACCGGAGTTGTGGTATATGAACTTGTGAAGCAACTGAGTTTAATAATTGTAGCGGATCTATGTTATTAATCTTAGGGAGAACATTCAATCAAAGCAACATAAGCAGACAACTTGGTTGTTAAGATTAATGAATTGATCTAGATCTTAAGGCTGCCATTGGATTAAATCATTAGTGTGGACACTGTGATTATTTGTTGGTTAGGGTTAGTTATACGGCGGATCCGTTAATTAACCAATGTTAAGAAAAGATAAAAATTCAGAATATAAACTGGAGTTTCATTTCAAGGATCAGTTCTGATTTCAATAGGTGGATGTATGCTTGCGACCAAGGTTTGTTCTCTTGATAATTTTCTGATTTTATTAAATTATGTTTCATAGTTTTCTGTTTTATTTTTCTTTAGCCTATATAACATCCAACCCCCCCAAATTGCATAACGTATAGCAAAAAAATCTGAACTTGAATCTTCCTCGTGGGATCGACCCCTTGCTTGCTCTATACTATCTTGTGTGTTGTGTTTGAAGCTAGGGTAATTAATTTGTGCGACCGCGACATCGCAACAAATTTTGGCGCCGTTGCCGGGGAAGTAATTTTAGTTGATTCTTGTGCTTTTACTGTTATTTTTACTGTTCACTTGCGGCAACGGTACTGTTCAAAACAGATTTTTTGGTGAAATTAGGTTTTGGTCTTTTGATTCTTGAAGGGAAACGACGTTCTAAACAGAACTAGTGGCAACCACTAGCCCCACTCTATCGAGGCCAAATTTAGCTGTTTTCTAGGGTTTTTAGGCAGTTTTAGTTTTCTAACGTAAGATTTTCGTACAATTTGCATTGTTTTCGATATCTTGCGTGGTTGGTTTCTTTTGAGTTTTCTTGATGCTTTATGCCAGTAACCCGTTCTACTAATCAAAGTCAAGTGCAGTTAGATCTCGAAATAGAAAAAACTTTACGCAGGTTACGAAAGGAAGCTCGCCTTAACACCATGGCTAATGCACGACAACAAACACTCAAGGAGCTTGCTGCTCCTAACGTGGAAAATCAGCCATTGTGCATAAACATCGACAATAGTGTAAACTTTGAGCTCAAATCTGGTTTTATACATTTGCTACCAACATTTAATGGTCTTGCAGGAGAAGATCCTCATACTCATCTCAAGGAGTTCCATATGGTTTGTGTTGGCATGAAACCGAATGGAGTTGACGAAGAACAGGTTAAGTTGAAAGCTTTCCCTTTCTCTTTAAAAGGGGCAGCAAAAACATGGCTTTTCTCCATTCTCCCAGGTTCAATTGGAACTTGGAATGGCATGAAAAAGATCTTCCTTGAGAAGTATTTCCCAGCATCTCGAGTTGCCAACATAAGAAAAGAAATATGTGGGATTCGACAATCTCATGGAGAGACACTTTCCGAGTATTGGGAAAGATTTGAGCAACTCTGTATTCAATGCCCTCATCATCAAATACCCGATCAGCTGCTCATTCAATATTTCTATGAAGGATTGATACCTACTGACCGTAGTATCATTGATGTTGCAAGTGGAGGGGCATTGGTAGATAAGACACCCAAGGCTGCACGCCAATTAATCTCAAACATGGCAGCCAACTCGAAACAGTTTGGCACTCGTGGAGACTTTGCAAACAAACGAGTAAATGAGGTAAGTATTTCTAACCTTGAGAATAAAGTTAATGATCTTACTTCTCTTGTGCGTTCTTTGGCTTGTGGCAATGTACAACAGACAAGGACATACTTCAGATATGTGCCCAACAATGCAAGAAGATTACATTGAACAAGATAATGCAGTTGATGGAGCATTTAATGGACAACCTTGACACGACCAAAAGCTTGATGTCTTCTCCCAAGTGCAGGAGTGTCGAAGTAATAAATAACCCGGCAAGACCGGGGTCGAACCACAGAGAGGTTAATTGTATAAATTATAAATCACAACACAACAACAACAACAACAATAACAATAACAATAATAATTATAATACTCAGTACGTGGCGTTGTTACACCTGAGAATGATCCAAAAGATCGGGTCACAGGTTTCCAGCCTATATACTGAGTCTATGAAAAGATCAAAGGGATATATTACAGAATGTAAATAACAACAACAACAATAATAATAATAACAATAATAATAGTAGTAGTAGTAGTAGTAATAGAAGAAGATGAAGAAATTAATGAGAGCTTTGAGTTGGAAGATTAATGTAAGGATTAACCAATGATAAAAACGAATGTCAAGGTTAGAGGATCCACTAATGGTACTTCAAACAAGTATAATATATAACTCTTATTACTCAATTGGAAATCCACACATAAAGGAGGTTCCAATCAGATTATAAATTGTTAACATGATTTACATTAGTTATCTTATTCGAATTTAAAGCTAATACTTGTAAATGTTTGGCAGGCATTCATGATTATAAACTTATGTTAACAACAAATCAAGTCCCTTTCATAGCTCAGGTGTCGGTTATACCATACAGTATGGGCTATGAAAGTACCAAGTATTTGTTGTACCAAGTGTTATACAACATAAATCTAGATTAACCATTTAACAAGCAAAGTATTAAAAGTGAACAAGATAACAAATATAAAAAACATGTTAGTATCCAACGTTAAGGTCCATGTTAAATTTATATTATACTTATTCTTACACCATTAGTGTACCCTTTTCACCTTGACATAAATTAACTTAGCTAAACATAATGAAAGAAGAAACATAAATAAACAAGATAAGAACATAAATGAGAAAGAAGTTAACTAAGTAAAAGAAAGGAAATGAAGTGCATAAACTTGATATTAATGAAAGCAAAACATAAGCAACACAAAGAGAGAAAGCAAGAGCATGATCTTGATCTGGAAACCAAGATGCCTCAATACATGGTAAGTGCCTCCTTTTATAGGCAAAAATTTGGAACTATTGATTTGCTGACTAATTGATGAGTGAGTGGCCACATCTTGACTTGATAACAATACTTATCTTCTTGTCTGAACAAGACGTCATTGCTAACATCATAATTTGCCCAGAATCCTCAGGAATGTTATAGGAAATTGTCTCAGCTTTCCAACAAAAAAAAGATGAGGTCATTTGGACTTCTAGAACTCAAGATATGGGTTGAACACTAAATAGTGTCTGGGCTGCAGGACAGCTTCGGACTTCTTCGTTGTTCCTATAATTTGGACTTGAAAATGGCCTTCTTAGATCTTGGTGTCCAAATAAAGTTGTAGGTCTATGTTTTACCTTTTCATCCATATAAAATGGACCTAAATCCGAGATCTAGAGCTCCAGATATAATCCAATTACCGAGCAATGTTCCGGTTTGGACTGCACCGACATCTCTTTTCTAAGTTTGGCCATCTCTTTGTCCTTTAACTTTCAATGCTTGAACTCATCAATCAATCCTTTTATTTATGTGATAGTCCTGCATTTAAAATGAGCATTTACCATAAATTAAGGTATCTTATAGTATCAAACTTGTTATTATAAAACATGCTTTAGTTAAGGAGTTATTGATACTTCAAGTGCAAAATGATGATATAAAACCTTGATAAACATGCACTTTTAAGTACTAATCACACCCCCCAACCAGCTTATTACTAGTCCCTAGTAATCTAAAGCGTTGAAATAGAGAAACAATTTGCAAGTTTCACAAAGCAAGGCATTCATCATTCAACTTCCATTAATCTATCCAGATAAACAAACTCTCATTAAATTTATATTCATGCTTCATACTTCTTAAACAAGATATTAATAAACCTTCTTTTTATGTGCTCAATAAATGAAAACATAGATGATGGGGCTTTTGTTGGAAGAAAAACAATATTTATGTTCAAATGTTTAAGGTGAACTTCCTTGGGTTGGGATTATTTTATTTATTATTATTTTTTTGTTTTTGTTTTTTTTTTATATACACATACAACTTAAAACACAATGTATCTTTAACCCATGTAACGAGTTTTGGGCTAATGACTCCCAGACCAGTTGGTCTTAGGGCATTTGGTGTTGAGACACCCCTACGAGCTTAACAACTCAGGTTGCAGATACTGATACGTAGATAGTGCAATGTTTGATTCCCTTAAGCTTTTCTCCTTAACCCATGTAACAAGCTTTGGGCCAATAGCTCCCAAGTCAGTTGACTTTAGGGTATTAGGTGTTAAAACACCCCTTCGGGCTTAATTGCTTAGGTTAGGGAGGCTACGAAACCAAACTTATCCACGTTTTATTATCATCAATACTATCTTTTTTTTTTTCTTTTTTTTTGCAAATTATATACTATCCTTTTCCCTTAGTTGTTACCTTCAACAAAAGAACATAATTAATGTAATAATCCAATGTGCAACCCATAATCATATGTTAAAGTGTGTGTGTGAAAATGAAGGTTTAATAATACTTGTTAAATGAGTATATGAGCAGAATCAAGTGATAACAATGCGAGAGTTTGTAAACCTGA
Source organism: Populus alba (assembly GCF_005239225.2). Classification (NCBI taxonomy): domain Eukaryota; kingdom Viridiplantae; phylum Streptophyta; class Magnoliopsida; order Malpighiales; family Salicaceae; genus Populus; species Populus alba. The sequence goes on along the minus strand of NC_133284.1, from coordinate 49,257,455 downwards.
ATATTTCAAGAAGTATTCTAATAGGCTTTGTTATGAATATTGCAAATAACCATTAGAAAATTTTTACTACGATGCGTCTCAAGAATAATTCCTCTTTACTCTGCCATCCTAGTAATAACAGTTTTGCCAAATGGTTTTTAAAAAAAACAAAAACAATTAGTTGGTTAGTTTTTTTTTTTTTTTTTTTAAACTACTACCCTCTCCCCCCAACCAAAACGAGACATTGTCCTCAATGTCCTAAGGTAGAAAGATAGAGTATAGAAGACATCACCTGAAACAACGAACAATGACAAACCTGAAACACACTTAAACAAATATAAGAAGTAACAAAACAAAATACTATGCTATTAATAAAACCAAAAGACACAAGGTTTCACAGATGAAGGCTCAAATCTAATCTAAGTTTTTTACGGCTTTCCTTAGTTGACCAATTTAGGCGACTCATGCAAGGATCAATGACAGGGATGAAAGATTGTAGTTGGTCAATCAATTGTTCAACAGTAGCAGCAGAGATTATGATTTGTCGTGCCGAAGATGTTAGAAATTCTTGTTCCACAACTTGATCAAGGAAAGACAGCAACTTATCATAAAAACCATTAACATTTAACAAACCTATAGGTTTATGGTGAATGTGCAGTTGGGCCCAAGATGAAATATGAAAGATCTCTTCCAATGTGCCCAGACCACCTGGTAAGGCAATGAAGGCATCAGCATGGTTAAACATGGTATTCAGTCGGTCAGACATTGTTGGGACCTGTAGTTCTTCTCCAATTGTTTTTCCAATGATGTCCCCATTTGCTAAAGCTTTGGGGACAACCCCCAAAACTTGACTACCTCCCAAAAATGCAGCCATTGACACACCTCCCATTAACCCAAGGCTACCTCCCCCATACACTAAATGAATCTATCTCTCAGCTAGTACCCGACCAAGATGATTTGCTGATTCTAAAAACTCTTTTTCTTTCCCAAGACTGGATCCACCGAAAACACAAATATTTTTTATGTGACGACTTGAGGAACCTGCCATTTCTACACACTTCTATATCTGATGAATGTATGGGATGAGTAGAAATGAAAGGAAGGAAGAGAAGAATTTATAGATGAAAAATGAAAAATGCAATCATACCACCTATATGTAGGCCAGCTGTAGTCTCACACACTCTCTCTCTCTCTTTATTAATTATTTATTTTGAAAAAGCATGTATGTAAAGGTAGTTGTGATTGTGGCTCACATCTTCCCTTGGTTTTACGTCCAAGAACGGCTTAAACGCCCTCTATGGGTCGGGGATAGGCTTCCCATCCAGTTTTCTTTAAAAAACTTGGCAAACAGGGTCTTTTTTTAGTCAGATTCCTAAGACTAAGTCGATCATGTTCTTTATGGAATTGTGGCCATAAATCATGAATTACACGATGCACATCTCCACTAGGATGCGTCTCAAGGGTCAACAAAAGATTATCTAAAGACCCCTTACTCAGGCCATCCTTAATGAATTGTATTTTATCTTCACGGTTTACAGATACCATTCCTAAAGAACGACATGTTGCATTGCAAGTCATCTGGGCACATCTGTTTATAGACTTTCAGTCGTTTTGCACGACGTTTTCTTTGCAAAAGTACTTTTACCTGTTCCAGGCATGTGTGAAATGAAAGAATTTGAGGACTCACCTGATAATCGGACCTTTGCTTCAATCAGCCAACGAATATCTTCAGGAATTTCATGATTCATTAACAATCTCAATCTTGCACACCTAGCACGGTAAATTTTTGTAATCGCATTTGAAGGCAGAGCGGGAAAATACCTTTTCAACTTTTCAAGAGTGGTGTCCATTTTCAAAAGAGAATTGGAGACGAGATTCAAAGAAGGGAGAAAGAGCACAAAATTGTACAAATATATACAGATATCAGTTATTTGGGAAACTGAAAGAACCGACTTATGTCACGGAGTACCGTTATCCGCCATTTGACCGGGGTAAGAGAATAGCAAAACAAAAGATACACTAAAAAGCAACAAAAAAAATGTGAGAAAAACAAAATAATCAACCTTTATCAATAAGATTATTCAAACCAATGGATTCATTTTCACTAGGAAACTCATCAAAGTAAGCTTTTAAACGATGTTCATTTACCTTCAAAACATTGTCATTCTTTGGATTCTCAATATCAAAGGCCCTATAAGGATACACATGTTTCAAAATAAATGGACCGCTCCATCTTGATCTTAGTTTTTCAAGAAATAAATGGAGTTGAGAATTATAAAGCAAAACTTTTTGACCAGTATCAACTTTTTGACAATTTTCACAAGTTTTGCAGAACGCATGTGTGTCCTTGAACATGGTGGGCCAATAAAATCCATTTTGTAAGATTTTTGCAGTCGTCTCTCTTAATGAGAATTGACTCCCACATGCTTCAGAATGACACAGTTTAATGACATTACTTACCTCATTGTCGGGAATGCATTTTTGAAATATTTGATCAGGACAATTTTTGAATAAGTAAGGGTCATCTAAGTAAAAGTTCTTCACTTCGTTCAAAAACTTTCCTTTGTCTTCGGTACTCCAGTGAGCTGGCAAATCTCCTGTTGCAAGAAAATTGATATTTTTAGCAAACCAAGGCATTGAACTGAGAGAAAGTAAGGATTCTTCAGGAAAGTAATCATCGATTGGTGGGATGTCAAATGTCAAATCTGTTGTCACTTTTGACACAAGATCAGCATCAATATTTTTTGTGCCTTTTTCATCCGTGATTTCTTCCTGAGAATAAATCATTTGCAAATCTTCAGATTCATCCAACTCAATTTTACTCAAAGTAGATTCAAGTTGATCATGAACTAATTCTTCAATAAGATCTACTTCTTGTAAATCATTATCATCTCCAGGTTGCTTGCAAATGTTGAAAATATTCATCTCCAATGTCATGTTTCCAAAAGATAACTTCATGAGTCCATTCCTACAATTAATCAATGCATTAGAAGTTGCAAGAAACGGACGTCCTAAAATAACAGGAAATGAATTACATGCTTCAACAGGTTGCGTGTCCAAGACAATAAAATCCACAGGATAAATGAATTTATCGACTTGTACTAACACGTCTTCGATTATTCCTCTAGGCACTTTTATAGATCTATCGGCGAGTAAAAGAGTTACAGAAGTTGGTTTTAACTCACCTAGATTGAGACTTTGAAAAACTGAATATGGAAGTAAATTCACACTAGCTCCAAGATCAAGTAAGGCTCTTTCAATTTTATGTTCTCCAATAAAGCAAGAAATTGTAGGACAACCAGGGTCTTTATATTTCAAAGCATTATTGTTCTGAAGAATGACACTTACTTGTTCGGCTAAAAAGGCTTTCTTTTTCACATTCAGTTTTCTCTTCACAGTGCACAGATCTTTCAAAAATTTAGCATAGGAAGGAACCTGTTTAATAGCATCCAACAAAGGTATATTGATCCTTACCTGTTTGAAAATTTCAAAGATTTCAGAGTTGTGATTGACTTTCTTTTGTTTGGTCATGGCATGAGGAAATGGAAGTGCTGGCGGGGAATCAGGCTTCTCTTTGCAATGTTCAGGTTCAACCCCTTCCTTACCCTTAGAGATAGACTCATCATCTTTCTCACAAGGTTCAAGAATAGGTTTTTCAATAACCTTACCACTACGAAGAGTGATGACTGATTTGACTTGATCCATGTGTTGGCTTCCAGAACCACTTGCATTTGCATTGTATTGCCCCTTTGGATTTTGCTGTGGTTGAGAAGGAAACTTGCCTTTCTCTTGGAAACTGAGAGCAGTTGTTAATTTTGCAAGAGCATCTTTAAAATCTGTCATGCTTTGAGCAAGTTGAGTGTTGATTGTCTCCTGCTTTTCAATGAATGCATGCAATGTTTCCTCAAGATTTCTTCTAGGAGGTGGAGCATAAGGAGGTGCATATCCATGAGAATTTTGAAAATTATGGTGTGCTTGAAACGGTGGTTGTGAAGTTTGTGCATTGTAGCTATCACTCTTCCAACTGAAATTTGGGTGATTTCTCCAACCAGGGTTATACATTTGGGAGTATGGGTTATGGTTGGGTCTTTGGAAACTGTTTAAAGCATGGGCTTGTTCATGGAGGCATTCCTTAAAAGAAGGCAAAGTTGGACAATCATTTGTTGAGTGTTCCTTGGTTTCACAGATTTGACACACAATGTCTTGAACAGATTTTAATTGACCACTCTTTTTCAATTCAAGTGCTTCAACTTTTCTAGCTAAAGATGCAAACTTGGCTTGGAGGTCATGATCTTCCCTAAGGTTGTGCATACCTCCGCTAGATGTATGAGGTTGTGTTTTACTTGGTGCCTCATAAGTACCTGTGGTGTCCCAATTTTGAGCATTTTCGGCTAGCAAGTCTAGGTACTCCATTGCTTCATTAGGGTCTTTATCTTCAAAAGTTCCATTGCACATCAATTCAACCATTTGCCTATCTCTAGGTGTTAAACCTTCATAAAAATGTGAAACCAATCTCCATGTTTCAAAACCATGATGTGGGCAAGTATTAAGCAAATCTCGATACCTATCCCAACATTGGTAAAATGTTTCTCCTGGTTTTTGAGTGAAAGTGATGATTTGTCTTTTGAAAGAGTTTGTTCTGTGAGATGGAAAAAACTTCTTTAAAAATTGTTGTTGCATTTCATCCCAAGCACGAATAGATCCTGGTCTCAAATTTTGTAGCCATGTTTTAGCTTTATCTTTTAATGAAAAAGGAAAAAGCTTTAATCGAATGGTGTTCATGCTACAATTTGAGTCATTATAGGTATTACAGACCTCCTCAAATTCCCTTAAATGCAAGTATGGATTTTCTAGGTCTAAACCATGAAAAGACGGTAAAAGTTGAATAATGCCTGGCTTAAAATTAAAATGAGATGCATCAGGAGGGAAAACTATGCATGAGGGTGCACTTGTTCTTGTGGGATTCATGTGGTCTCTAAGTGTTCTCATACGGTTATTCTCATTATTCCCATTATGAAGCGATTGATTATCTTCTTCGGCCATATTTTCTGAAAATGATGAGGATACCCTACAAAGTCGACCACTTAATGTACGTGACCAAACTCTCATGCACGTGTAAGAAGAGAGTAAAAGGAAGAAAAGAAAAGAGAACAAAAAGAAACAAAAGTTAAATAAAATAAAAAGTGAAAAGAGCAAATAAAATAAATATTATAATTTATACAAGAATTTACCTCCCCGGCAACGGCGCCAAAAACTTGACACGACCAAAAGCTTGATCTTCTCCCAAGTGCAGGAGTGTCGAAGTAATAAATAACCCGGCAAGACCGGGGTCGAACCACAGAGAGGTTAATTGTATAAATTATAAATCACAACACAACAACAACAACAACAATAACAATAACAATAATAATTATAATACTCAGTATGTGGCGTTGTTATACCTAAGAATGATCCAAAAGATCGGGTCACAGGTTTCCAGCCTATATACTGAGTTTATGAAAAGATCAAAGGGATATATTACAGAATGTAAATAACAACAACAACAATAATAATAATAACAATAATAATAGTAGTAGTAGTAGTAATAGAAGTAGATGAAGAAATTAATGAGAACTTTGAGTTTGAAGATTAATGTAAGGATTAACCAATGATAAAAACGAATGTCAAGGTTAGAGGATCCACTAATGGTACTTCAAACAAGTATAATATAAACTCTTATTACTCAATTGGAAACCACACATAAAGGAGGTTCCAATCAGATTATAAATTTTTAACATGATTACATTAGTTATCTTATTCGAATAAAGCTAATACTTGTAAATGTTGGCAGGCATTCATGATTATAACTTATGTTAACAACAAATCAAGTCCCTTTCATAGCTCAGGTGTCGGTTATACCATACAGTATGGGCTATGAAAGTACCAAGTATTTGTTGTACCAAGTGTTATACAACATAAATCTAGATTAACCATTTAACAAGCAAAGTATTAAAAGTGAACAAGATAACAAATATAAAACATGTTAGTATCCAACGTTAAGGTCCATGTTAAATTTATATTATACTTATTCTTACACCATTAGTGTACCCTTTTCACCTTGACATAATTAACTTAGCTAAACATAATGAAAGAAAGAAACATAAATAAACAAGATAAGAACATAAATGAGAAAGAAGTTAACTAAGTAAAAGAAAGGAAATGAAGTGCATAAACTTGATATTAATGAAAGCAAAACATAAGCAATACAAAGAGAGAAAGCAAGAGCATGATCTTGATCTGGAAACCAAGATGCCTCAATACATGGTAAGTGCCTCCTTTTATAGGCCAAAATTTGGAACTATTGATTTGTTGACTAATTGATGAGTGGGTGGCCACATCTTGACTTGATAACAATCCTTATCTTCTTGTCTGAACAAGACGTCATTACTAACATCATAATTTGCCCAGAATCCTCAAGAATGTTATAGGAAATTGTCTCAGCTTTCCAACAAAAAAAAGATGAGGTCATTTGGACTTCTAGAACTCAAGATATGGGCTGAACACTAAATAGTGTCTGGGCTGCAGGACAGCTTCGGACTTCTTTGTTGTTCCTATAATTTGGACTTGAAAACGGCCTTCTTAGATCTTGGTGTCCAAATGAAAGTTGTAGGTCTATGTTTTACCTTTCCATCCATATAAAATGGACCTAAATCCGAGATCTAGAGCTCCAGATATGATCCAATTACCGAGCAATGTTCCGGTTTGGACTGCACCGACATCTCTTTTCTAAGTTTGGCCATCTCTTTGTCCTTTAACTTTCAATGCTTGAACTCATCAATCAATCCTTTTATTTATGTGATAGTCCTGCATTTAAAATGAGCATTTACCATAAATTAAGGTATCTTATAGTATCAAACTTGTTATTATAAAACATGCTTTAGTTAAGGAGTTATTGATACTTCAAGTGCAAAATGATGATATAAAACCTTGATAAACATGCACTTTTAAGTACTAATCAAACCTCAGTGTAAGTATGATCCTTTTTCCCACACGTACAACCCTGGATGGAGAGATCATCCTAACCTACGGTATGGGAACCAACCTCAACAAGGCAATCAAGGCCGACAATTCCATCCCAATGGATTTCAATCCCAACAGAATTATCAAGCAAGACAGCCCCCTCCATTCACAAACTCCAATGTTATGGGGTCTTCATCCAATGATGATCTTCGTGAGATGATGAAAACTTTGGCTTCTAACACTGTGACTTTGCAACAAAATGTCATGTCTTTTCAACAGGAAACAAGGTCAAGTATTCACAACTTGGAGAAGCAAATGGGGCAAGTAGCTTCAAGTGTGGGGAAATTGGAAGCACAAATGAATGGAAAATTGCCTTCCCAAGCATTGAATCCAAAAGAGAATGTTAGTGCGATCATGCTGCGAAGTGGGAAAGAACTTGAAGAGAAAAGGTTAAAACAAATTGAGATGGAGGAAGAAGAAGAGATAGAAACTGAATTGAGTACAAAGAAGGAACATCCTCCTTCTCCACAAACTGAAACAAAGACCAACACTCCAAAGGTAACTCCTCACTTAATGAATTCCAGTTTTAAAACAATTCCACCCTTTCCTATGAGTTCTTCTAGGTCAAAGAAAGAGGACAAAGAAAAAGAGATTTTAGAGGTCTTCAAGAAAGTAGAACTCAACATTCCTTTACTTGATGCTATCAAACAAATTCCTAAGTATGCCAAATTTTTGAAAGAGTTGTGTACTACCAAGAGAGCTTTCAAACTGAAAGGTCATGAAATGGTAAGTATGGGTGAAGTTGTATCTGCTGTTGTTCAAAAGAATATGCCTTTGAAGCAAAAGGACCCAGGTGCGTTTACTATCCCAAGTGTTATTGGTAATGCTAGTTTTAAAAGGGCCTTGTGTGATTTAGGTGCATCCATTAGTGTTATACCCAAACATGTTTATGATTCTCTTAGTCTTGAGCCTTTGAATAAAACTAGCATTGTAATACAACTTGCGGATCGGAGTTTTGTTTACCCACTTGGTGTGATAGAAGATGTCATAGTCAAGATTGATAGTTTGATCATTCCATGTGATTTTTATATTCTTGATATGGAACATGACTCTTGTGATTCATCAAACAGCACTCCTATATTGTTTGGGAGACCATTCTTGAAAACTGCCAATACAAAGATTGATTGTGGTAAGGATACTTTGTCTATGGAAGTAGGAGATTAAAAGATTGAATTTAATTTTCATGATGCAATGAAATATCCTTATAACAATGTTTATTCTATCACATGCTATGACCAAGTTGATAAGTATGTGCAGCAAGTTTTTGATTTTGAGTGTGAGGATGGATTAAGTGTAGCCTTGAGCTATGGCTATGATTTTACCGAGATAGAAAAGATGGAGAGGCACATATGTGTTCCCCAAAATGTGCACGAATCAGCATTGGCTTTGCAATCTTTGCAAACTGTTCCCCATGGTAATGTCTTTGTTGATTTAATACTTTCACATAAAAAGCTTTTGCCATCTATTTTACAGGCCCCCGAGTTAGAATTGAAACCTTTGCCCGATAATTTGAAGTATGTATTCATTGGTGAAAACAATACACTTCCCATTATTATAGCAACAGGTTTGACAAATACGCAAGAGGAAAAACTTGTGAAGTTGTTGTGTGATCACAAAACGGCCATTGGATGGACTTTAGCTGACATCAAGGGCATTAGTCCCTCAATGTGTATGCATCACATACTATTGGAGGACAATGCGAAACCAAGAAGGGAAATGCAAAGGAGGTTGAACCCGCCTATGATGGAGGTAGTGAAAGCTGAAATTTTGAAACTGTTAGATGCAGGAGTCATTTATCCCATCACAGATAGTAAATGGGTAGCGCCAATCCATGTGGTGCCCAAAAAGACCGGAATCACGTTGGTGAAAAACAAAAAGGATGAGCTCATTCCTGCTCGTATCTCGAGTGGATGGAGAATGTGTGTTGATTATAGAAAGCTAAATCTTGCTACACGCAAAGATCATTTCCCATTACCATTCATGGATCAAATGCTTGAACGCCTAGCAGGTAAGTCTTTTTATTGCTTTCTTGATGGATATAGTGGATACAATCAGATTGTTATTAATCCTGAGGATCAAGAAAAGACTACATTTACATGTCCATTTGGTACATATGCATATAGGAGAATGCTCTTTGGTCTCTGTAATGCACCTGCAACTTTTCAAAGATGCATGATGAGTATTTTTTCTGATTATGTTGAAAGAATAATTGAGGTTTTCATGGATGATTTCACAGTGTATGGTGATTCTTTTGATAAATGTCTAGAAAATTTATCTTTGATCTCGAAAAGGTACATTGAAACCAACCTTGTCTTAAACTACGAAAAGTGTTATTTTATGGTAGAACAAGGAATAGTTCTTGGGCATGTTGTGTCTTCATGACACGACCAAAAGCTTGATGTCTTTTCCCAAGTGCAGGAGTGTCGAAGTAATAAATAACCCGGCAAGACCGGGGTCGAACCACAGAGAGGTTAATTGTATAAATTATAAATAACAATACAACAAAAACAACAATAACAATAACAATAATAATAATTATAATACTCAGTACGTGGCGTTGTTACACCTGAGAATGATCCAAAAGATCGGGTCACAGGTTTCCAGCCTATATACTGAGTTTATGAAAAGATCAAAGGGATATATTACAGAATGTAAATAACAACAACAATAATAATAAAAATAATAGTAGTAGTAGTAGTAGTAATAGAAGTAGATGAAGAAATTAATGAGAACTTTGAGTTGGAAGATTAATGTAAGGATTAAACAATGATAAAAACGAATGTCAAGGTTAGAGGATCCACTAATGGTACTTCAAACAAGTATAATATAAACTCTTATTACTTAATTGGAAACCACACATAAAAGAGGTTCCAATCAGATTATAAATTGTTAACATGATTACATTAGTTATCTTATTCGAATAAAGCTAATACTTGTAAATGTTGGCAGGCATTCATGATTATAACTTATGTTAACAACAAATCAAGTCCCTTTCATAGCTCAGGTGTCGGTTATACCATACAGTATGGGCTATGAAAGTACCAAGTATTTGTTGTATCAAGTGTTATACAACATAAATCTAGATTAACCATTTAACAAGCAAAGTATTAAAAGTGAACAAGATAACAAATATAAAACATGTTAGTATCCAACGTTAAGGTCCATGTTAAGTTTATATTATACTTATTCTTACACCATTAGTGTACCCTTTTCACCTTGACATAATTAACTTAGCTAAACATAATGAAAGAAAGAAACATAAATAGACAAGATAAGAACATAAATGAGAAAGAAGTTAACTAAGTAAAAGAAAGAAAATGAAGTGCATAAACTTGATATTAATGAAAGAAAAACATAAGCAATACAAAGAGAGAAAGCAAGAGCATGATCTTGATCTGGAAACCAAGATGCCTCAATACATGGTAAGTGCCTCCTTTTATAGGCCTAAATTTGAAACTATTGATTTGTTAATTAATTGATGAGTGGGTGGCCACATCTTGACTTGGTGACAATCCTTATCTTCTTGTCTGAACAAGACGTCATTGCTAACATCATAATTTGCCCAGAATCCTCAGGAATGTTCTAGGAAATTGTCTCAGCTTTCCAACAAAAAAAAGATGAGGTCATTTGGACTTCTAGAACTCAAGATATGGGCTGAACACTAAATAGTGTCTGGGCTGCAGGACAGCTTCGGACTTCTTCGTTGTTCCTTCAGTTTGGACTTCAAAACGGCCTTTTTAAATCTTGGGCTCCGCATGAAAGTTGTAGGCCTTTGTCTTACCTTTCCATCCATATAAAATGGACCTAAATCCGAGATCTAGAGCTCCAGATATGATCCAATTACCGAGCAATGTTCTGGTTTGGACTGCACCGGCATCTCTTTTCTAAGTTTGGCCATCTCTTTGTCCTTCCACTTTCAATACTTAAACTCATCAATCAATCCTTTTATTTATGTGATAGGCCTGCATTTAAAATGAGCATTTACCATAAATTAAGGTATCTTATAGTATCAAACTTGTTATTATAAAACATGCTTTAGTGAAGGAGTTATTGATACTTCAAGTGCAAAATGATGATATAAAACCTTGATAAACATGCACTTTTAAGTACTAATCACACCCCCCAACCAGCTTATTACTAGTCCCTAGTAATCTAAAGCGTTAAAATAGAGAAACAATTTGCAAGTTTCACAAAGCAAGGCATTCATCATTCAACTTCCATTAATCTATCCAGATAAACAAACTCTCCTTAAATTTATATTACTGCTTCATACTTCTTAAACAAGATATTAATAAACCTTCTTTTTATGTGCTCAATATATGAAAACATAGATGATGGGGCTTTTGTTGGAAGAAAACAATATTATGTTCAAATGTTTAAGGTGAACTTCCTTGGGTTGGGATTATTATTATTATTACTTTTTTTTTCTTCTTCTTCTTCTTCTTTTTTTTTATTTATATACACATACAACTTAAAACATAATGTATCTTTAACCCATGTAACGAGTTTTAGGCTAATGACTCCCAGACCAGTTGGTCTTAGGGCATTAGGTGTTGAGACACCCCTACGAGCTTAACAACTCGGGTTGCAGATATTGATACGTAGATAGTGCAATGTTTGATTCCCTTAAGCTTTTCTCCTTAACCCATGTAACAAGCTTTGGGCCAATAGCTCCCAAGTCAGTTGACTTTAGGGTATTAGGTGTTAAAACACCCCTTCGGGCTTAATTGCTTAGGTTAGGGAGGCTACGAAACCAAACTTATCTACGTTTTTATTATCATCAATATTATCATCATTTTTTTTTTGTGAAGTATATACTAACCCTTACCCTTATTCGTTACCTTCAACAAAAGAACATAAATAATGTAATAATCCAATGTGCAACCCACAATCATATGTTAAAGTGTGTGTGTGAAAATGAAGGTTTAATAATACTTGTTAAATGAGTATATAAGCAGAATCAAGTGATAACAATGCGAGAGTTTGTAAACCTGAATATTTCAAGAAGTATTCTAATAGGCCTTGTTATGAATATTGCAAATAACCATTAGAAAATTTTTTACTACGATGCGTCTCAAGAATAATTCCTCTTTACTCTGCCATCCTAGTAATAACAGTTTTGCCAAATGGTTTTTTAAAAAACAACAACAGTTAGTTGGTTAGTTTTTTTTTTTTTTTAAACTACTACCCTCTTTAAACTACTACCCTCTCCCCCCAACCAAAACAAGACATTGTCCTCAATGTCCTAAGGTAGAAAGATAGAGTATAGAAGACATCACCTGAAACAGTGAACAATGACAAACCTGAAACACACTTAAACAAATATAAGAAGTAACAAAACAAAATAATATACTATTAATAACACAAAAGACACAAGGTTTCACAGATGAAGGCTCAAATCTAATCTAAGCTTTTTACGGCTTTCCTTAGCTGACCAATCTAGGCGACTCATGCAAGGATCAATGACAGGGATGAAAGATTGTAGTTGGTCAATCAATTGTTCAGCAGTAGCAGCAGAGATTATGATTTGTCGTGCCGAAGATGTTAGAAATTCCTGTTCCACAGCTTGATCAAGGAAAGATAGCAACTTATCATAAAAACCATTAACATTTAACAAACCTATAGGTTTATGGTGAATGTGCAGTTGGGCCCAAGATGAAATATGAAAGATCTCTTCCAATGTGCCCAGACCACCTGGTAAGGCAATGAAGGCATCAGCATGGTTAAACATGGTATTCAGTCGGTCACACATTGTTGGGACCTGTAGTTCCTCTCCAATTGTTTTTCCAATGATGTCCCCATTTGCTAAAGCTTTGGGGACAACCCCCAAAACTTGACTGCCTCCCAAAAATGCAGCCATTGACACACCTCCCATTAACCCAAGGCTACCTCCCCCATACACTAAATGAATCTTTCTCTCAGCTAGTACCTGACCAAGATGATTTGCTGATTCTAAAAACTCTTTTTCTTTCCCAGGACTGGATCCACCGAAAACACAAATATTTTTTATGTGATGACTTGAGGAACCTGCCATTTCTACACACTTCTATATTTGATGAATGTATGGGATGAGTAGAAATGAAGGGAAGGAAGAGAAGAATTTATAGATGAAAAAGTGAAAATGCAATCATACCACCTATATGTAGGCCAGTTGTCGTCTCACACTCTCTCTTTTTATTTATTTATTTTGACAAAGCATGTATGTACAGGTAGTTGTGATTGTGGCTCACATCTTCCCTTGGTTTTACGTCCAAGAACGGCTTAAACGCCCTCTATGGGTCGGGGATAGGCTTCCCACCCAGTTTTCTTAAAAACTGGCAAACAGGGTCTTTTTTAGTCAGATTCCCAAGACTAAGTCGATCATGTTCTTTATGGAATTGTGGCCATAAATCATGAATTACACGATGCACATCTCCACTAGGATGCGTCTCAAGGGTCAATAAAAGATTATCTAAAGACCCCTTACTCAGGCCATCCTTAATGAATTGTATTTTATCTTCACTGTTTACAGATACCATTCCTAAAGAACGACATGTCGCATTACAAGTCCATCTGGCACATCTGTGACAGACTTTCAGTCGTTTTGCACGACGTTTCTTTGCAAAAGTGCTTTTACCTGTTCCAGGCATGTGTGAAATGAAAGAATTGGAGGACTCACCTGATAATCGGACCTTTGCTTCAATTAGCTAGCGAATATCTTCAGGAATTCCATGATTCATTAACAACCGTAATCTTTCACACCTAGCACGGTAAATTTTTGTAATCGCATTCTGAGGCAGAGCGGGAAAATACCTTTTCAACTTTTCAAGAGTGCTGTCCATTTTTAAATGAGAATTGGATGGGAGATTCAAAGAAAGAAGAAAGAGCAGAGAATTACACAATTATATACACAGATATCAGTTATCATGGGAAACTGAAAGAACCGACTTAAGAGTCACGGAGTACCGTTATCCGCCATTTGACCGGGGTGAGAGAAACTAGCAAAACAAAAGATACACCAAAACAAACACAAAACAATGTGAGAAAAAGAATCAGTCTTTATATACAGGATCACTCAATTCAGTAGAGTCATTTTCAACTGAAAAATTGTCAAAATAAACTTTCAACCGATGCCCATTTACCTTGAAAACATTGCCATTCTTTGGATTCTCAATATCACAGGCCCCATATGGATACACATGTTTCACAATAAAAGGACCGCTCCATCTTGATCTTAGTTTTCCAGGAAATAAATGGAGTCGAGAATTATAAAGCAAGACTTTTTGACCAACATTGAATGTTTTTCTCAGTATTTTTCTTGTCATGAAACTCTTTGAATCTTGCTTTATGAATTCTTGAATTGTCATATGCATCATTTCTAATTTCCTCAAGCTCATTTATTTGCAATTTTCGCAGCTGACTAGCATCATCAATGTTTGAATTGAAAGCTTTAATAGCCCAATAAGCTTTATGTTCAATTTCCACCGGCAAGTGACAAGGTTTTCCATAGACTAGTCTATAAGGTGACATACCTAATGATGTTTTATATGCAGTTCGATAAGCCCAAAGTGCATCATTAAGTCTTAAAGACCAGTCTTTCCGATTAGGGTTCACCGTTTTCTCCAAGATCTGTTTGATCTCCCTATTAGCAAGCTCTACTTGTCCACTTGTCTGAGGGTGATAAGGGGTGGCAACTTTGTGTGTGATTCCATATTTCTTCATTAAAGAAGCAAATGGCTTGTTGCATAAATGTGTTCCACCATCACTTATTATGGCTCGATGAATTCCAAATCGACTCAAAATATTGTCTTTTAAAAACTTTATCACTGTTTTGTGATCATTGTTTCGACTTGGAATTGCCTCTATCCATTTTGAAACATAATCTACTGCGACTAATATGTACACGAAACCAAATGATGGAGGAAATGGACCCATGAAATCTATACCCCAACAGTCAAAGATCTCAATGACAAGAATAGGATTTAAAGGCATCATGTGACGTTTTGAAATAGATCCCAACTTTTGACAATTTTCACAAGTCTTGCAGAATGCATGTGAGTCTTTGAACATGGTGGGCCAATAAAATCCACTTTGTAAGATTTTTTTGCAGTTGTCTTTCTTGATGAGAAATGACCCCCACATGCCTCAGAATGACAAAATTTAATGACACTACTTACCTCATTGTCAGGAATGCATCTTCGAAATATTTGATCAGGACAATATTTGAATAAATAAGGGTCATCCCAATAAAAAGTTCTTCACTTCGTTCAAGAACTTTCTTTTGTCTTGGGTACTCCAATGAGCTGGCAATTGTCCTGAAACAAGAAAATTAACAAATATTAGCAAACCAAGGCATCGTAAAAACGGAAAATAAAGATTCATCGGGAAAGTAGTCATCGATTGGTGTGATGTCAGATTTCGAATCTGTTGTCAATCTTGACAAATGATCTGCAACAACATTTTCGGTGCCTTTCTTGTCTTTGATTGTGATATCAAATTCTTGAAGTAACAAAAATCCACCGCACCAATCTAGCCTTAGAATCTTTCTTAGAACGAAGATATTTCAATGCTGCATGATCACTAAAAACAACAACAGGTGAGCCAACAAGATAAGATCTGAATTTATCACAAGCAAATACTACTGCAAGTAATTTCTTTTTCAGTGGTGGTGTAATTCATTTTGAGCACTATTTAAAGTTTTACTTGCATAGTAAATCACATAAGGTTTCTTATCTTTTCTTTGTCCCAAGACAGCACCCACGGCATAATCACTAGCGTCACACATTATTTCAAAAGGTAATGACCAATCAGGAGGTTGAATGACAGGAGCAGAAGTAAGCAAGTTTTTAAGTTTAACAAAGGCTTCTTCACAATGTTCAGTCCATTCAAAAATATTATCCTTTGTTAGAAGGTTACTCAAGGGCTTAGATATTACACTAAAAATCTTTGATAAACCTTCTGTAAAAACCAGCATGTCCTAAGAATGATCTAACATCTTTAAACAGATTTTGGTGTTGGTAAGTTGGCAATTAACTCGATTTTAGATTTGTCAACCTCAATTCCTTTCGATGAAACAATTGACCAAGTACAATGCCGTTTGTTACCATAAAGTGACATTTTTCCCAATTCAATACAAGATTCTTCTCTTCACACCCTGCTCAAAACCTTTCTAAGTTAGTCAAACAATCATCAAATGAATCACCCAAAAACAGAAAAATCATCCATAAAAATTTCAAGAAAACGTCCAACCATATCACTGAAATATGCTAAGCATGCATCTTTGAAACGTGGCTGGTGCATTTACATAATCCAAAAAGGCATCCTTCGATATGCAAAAGTACCAAATGGACATGTGAAAGTAGTCTTCTCTTGATCTTCCAATGCAATTTCAATTTGATTGTAACCTGAATAGCCATCTAGGAAACAATAAAATTCATGACCTGCAACTCTTTCTAGGATTTGATCCATGAAAGGTAAAGGGAAATGATCTTTTCTAGTCATTGAATTAAGTTTCCCTATAGTCAATGCACATGCGCGCAACCAGTAACAGTCCCTAGTTGGAATTAACTCATTTTTCTCATTCGTTATCACAGTGACTCCAGACTTTTTGGGTACAACTTGGGTAGGACTTACCCATTTGCTGTCAGAAATAGGATAAATGATTCCATTATCTAGAAGCTTAATGACTTCATTTTTTCACTACTTCTTTCATATTAGGATTAAGCCTTCGTTGCATTTCTCTAGAGGGTTTAGCATTTTCCTCCAAATAAATCCTGTGTGTGCAAATCAAAGGGCTAAGTCCTTTTATGTCACTATGGATCCATCCTAATGCATTTTTGTGCATTTTCAAAATCTGTAATAACTTACCTTCTTGATGTGGCATTAAGTTTTGGAAGAGATTATTACTGGAAAAAGTTCATTTTCTTCCCAAAAATGAGTATTTGAGATTAAATGGTAACGGCTTCAATTCAGGTTTTGGGTGGTTGAAACACTTGAAGGTATGGGCTCAATTGATCGTGGGTGGCAATTTCTTCAATTTGTGGTCTCCAATTGCATGCCTTTGATTCCTGAAAGTAGACCATTTGCAAATCATCAGATTCATCAATCTCAGTTTTACTGGAAGTGGTTTGAAAATTGATCATGAACTAATTTTTTCAATAAAGTCCACTTCCTGTAAATCATTATCATCTTCAGGTTGCTTGTAAATGTATGAAAATATTCATCTCCAATGTCATGTTTCCAAATGATAGCTTCATCAGTCCATTCCTACAATTAATCAATGCATTAGAAGTGGCAAGAAATGGACGTCCTAAAATGACAAGGAATTGAATTACATGCTTCAATAGTGTTCTGTATCCAAAGACAAACAAAATCTAACAGGGTTAAATGAAATTTATCAACTTGTACTAACACATCTTCAACTATTCCTCAAGGCACTTTTACAGATCTATCAGCAAGTAAAAGAGTTATAGAGGTTGGTTTTAACTCACCTAGATTGAGACTTTGAAAGAGACTGAATATGGAAGTAAATTCACACTAGCTTCAAAGATCAAGTAAGGCTCTTTCAATTTTATGTTCTCCAAAAAAGCAAGAAATTGTAGGACAACCAGGGGTCTTTATATTTCAAGCCATTATTGTTTTGAAGGATGGCACTTTACTTGTTCGGCTAAAAAGGCTTTCTTTTTTCACATTCAGTTTTCTCTTCACAGTGCACAAATCTTTTTAAAAAATTTAGCATAGGAAGGAACCTGTTTAATAGCATCCAACAACGGTATATTGATCCTTACCTGTTTGAAAATTTCAAAGATTTCAGGGTTGTGATTGACTTTCCTTTGTTTGGTCATGGCATGAGGAAATGGAAGTGCTGTCGGGGAATCAGTCTTTTCTTTGCAATGTTCAGGTTCAACCCCTTCCTTACCCTCAGAGATAGACTCATCATCTTTCTCACAAGGTTCAAGAATGGGTTTTTCAATAACCTTACCACTACGAAGAGTGATGACTGATTTGACTTGATCCATGTGTTGGCTTCCAAAAACCACTTGTATTTGCATTGTATTGCCCCTTTGGATTTTGTTGTGGTTGAGATGGAAACTTACCTTTCTCTTGGAAACTGAGAGCAGATGTTAATTTTTGCAAGAGCATCTTTAAAATCTGTCATGCTTTGAGCAAGTTTGAGTGTTTGATTGTCTCCTGCTTTTCAATGAATGAATGCAATGTTTCCTCAAAATTTCTTGTAGGAGGTGGAGCATAAGGAGGTGCATATCCATGAGAATTTTGAAAATTATGGTGTGCTTGAAACGGTGGCTGTGAAGTTTGTGCATTGTTGCTATCACTCTTCCAACTGAAATTTGGGTGATTTCTCCAACCAGGGTTATACGTTTGGGAGTATGGGTTATGGTTAGTCTTTGGAAACTGTTTTAAAGCATGGGCTTGTTCATGGAGGCATTCCTTAAAAAGAAGGCAAAGTTGGACAATCATTGTTGAGTGTTTCCTTGGTTTCACAGATTTGACACACAATGTCTTCAACAGATTTTTAATTGACCACTCTTTTTTCAATTCAAGTGCTTCGACTTTTCTAGCTAAAGATGCAAACTTTGCTTGGAGGTCATGATCTTCCCTAAGGTTGTGCATACCTCCACTAGATGTATGAGGTTGTGTTTACTTGGTGCTCAATATGGTACCTGTGGTGTCCCAATTTTGAGCATTTTCAGCTAGCAAGTCTAGGTACTCCATTGCTTCATTAGGGTCTTTATCTTCAAAAGTTCCATTGCACATCAATTCAACCATTTGCCTATCTCTAGGTGTTAAACCTTCATAAAAATGTGAAACCAATCTCCATGTTTCAAAACCATGATGTGGGCAAGTATTAAGTAAATCTCGATACCTATCCCAACATTGGTAAAAAATGTTTCTCCTGGTTTTTTGAGTGAAAGTGATGATTTGTCTTTTGAAAGAGTTTGTTCTGTGAGATGGAAAAAACTTCTTTAAAAATTGTTGTTGCATTTCATCCCAAGCACGAATAGATCCTGGTCTTAAATTTTGTAGCCATGTTTTAGCTTTATCTTTTAATGAAAAAGGAAAAAGCTTTAATCGAATGGTGTTCATGCTACAATTTGAGTCATTATAGGTATTACAGACCTCCTCAAATTTCCCTTAAATGCAAGTATAAGCATGGATTTTCTTAAGTCTAAGCCATGAAAAGATGGTAAAAGTTGAATAATGCCTGGCTTAAAATTAAAATGAGATGCATCAGGAGGGAAAACTATGCATGAGGGTGCACTTGTTCTTGTGGGATTTCATGTGGTCTCTAAGTGTTCTCATACGGTTATTCTCATTATGAAGCGATTGATTATCTTCTTCGTGGCCATATTTTCTGAAAATGATGAGGATACCCTACAAAGTCGACCAACTTTAATTGTACGTGACCAAACTCGCATTGCACGTGTAAAAAAGAATAAAAGGAAGAAAAGAAAAGAAGAAGAAAAAGAAACAAAACAAAAACAAAACAAAAGTTAGATAAAATGAAAAGTGAAGAGAGAAAATAAATTAAAATATTATAATTTATTTACAAAGAATTTACCTCCCCGGCAACGGCGCCCAAAAAACTTGACACGACCAAAAGCTTGATGTCTTTTCCCAAGTGCAGGAGTGTCTTCGAAGTAATAAATAACCTGGCAAGACGGGGTCGAACCACAGAGAGGTTAATTGTATAATATTATAAATAACAATACAACAAAAACAACAATAACAATAACAATAATAATAATTATAATACTCAGTACGTGGCGTTGTTACACCTGAGAATGATCCAAAAAGATCGGGTCACAGGTTTCCAGCCTATATACTGAGTTTATGAAAAGATCAAAGGGATATATTACAGAATGTTAAAATAACAACAACAACAATAATAATAAAAATAATAGTAAGTAGTAGTAGTAGTAATAGAAGTAGATGAAGAAATTAAATGAGAACTTTGAGTTGGAAGATTAATGTAGGATTAACAATGATAAAAAACGAATGTCAAGGTTAGAGGATCCACTAATGGTACTTCAAACAAGTATAATATAAACTCTTATTACTTAATTGGAAACCACACATAAAAGAGGGTTCCAATCAGATTATAAATTTGTTAACATGATTACATTAGTTATCTTAATTCGAATAAAAGCTAATACTTGTAAATGTTGGCAGGCATTCATGATTATAACTTATGTTAACAACAAATCAAGTCCCCTTTCATAGCTCAGGTGTCGGTTATTACCATACAGTATGGGCTATGAAAGTAAACCAAGTATTTGTTGTACCAAGTGTTATACAACATAAATCTAGATTAACCATTTAACAAGCAAAGTATTAAAAGTGAACAAGATAACAAATATAAAACATGTTAGTTATCCAACGTTAAGGTCCATGTTAAGTTTATATTTATACTTTATTCTTACACCATTAGTGTTACCCTTTTCACCTTGGACATAATTACTTAGCTAAACATAATGAAAGAAAAGAAACATAAATAGACAAGATAAGAACATAAATGAGAAAGAAGTTAAACTAAGTAAAAGAAAGAAAATGAAGTGGCATAAACTTGATATTAATGAAAGAAAACATAAGCAATACAAAGAGAGAAAGCAAGAGCATGATTCTTGATCTGGAAACCAAGATGCCTCAAATAACATGGTAAGTGCCTCCTTTTATAGGCCTAAATTTGAAACTATTGATTTGTTAATTAATTGATGAAGTGGGTGGCCAACATCTTGACTTGGTGACAATCCCTTATCTTCTTGTCTGAACAAGATGTCATTGCTAACATCATAATTTTGCCGCAGGAATCCCGTCAGGAATGTTCTTAGGAAATTGTGTTCAGCTTTCCAACAAAAAAAAGATGAGGTCATTTGGACTTCTAGAACTCAAGATATGGGCTGAACACTAAATAGTTCTGGGCTGCAGGACAGCTTCGGACTTCTTCGTTGTTCCTTCAGTTTGGACTTCAAACGGCCTTTTTAAATCTTGGGCTCCCCATGAAAGTTGTAGGCTTTGTTCTTACCTTTTCCATCCATATAAAATGGACCTAAATCCGAGATCTAGAGCTCCAGATATGATCCAATTACCGAGAAATGTTCTGGTTTGGACTTCACCGGCATCTCTTTTCTAAGTTTGGCCATCTCTTTGTCCTTCCACTTTCAATACTTAAACTCATCAATCAATCCTTTTATTTATGTGATAGGCCTGCATTTAAAATGAGCATTTACCATAAATTAAGGTATCTTATAGTATCAAACTTGTTATTATAAAACATGCTTTAGTGAAGGAGTTATTGATACTTCAAGTGCAAAATGATGATATAAAACCTTGATAAACATGCACTTTTAAGTACTAATCACTTCACGTGGATTAGAGGTTGATAAAGCTAAAATAGACGTTATTTCATCATTGCCTTACCCCTCCTGCGTGAGGGAAATTCGTTCTTTTCTTGGCCATGCAGGTTTCTATCGACGTTTTATCAAAGATTTCTCGAAGATTACATCACCCTTGTGCAAACTATTAGCTAAAGAAGTGGATTTTGTGTTTGATCAAGCATGTAAAGATGCCCATGATGAGCTTAAAAAGCGTGTCACATCTGCACCTATCATCCAACCACCAAATTGGGATGAGCCTTTTGAGATAATGTGTGATGCGAGTGACTATGCGATAGGGGTTGTCCTTAGGCAAATAACAGGGAAGAATTTGCATGTTATCGCTTATGCTTCCCGCATGTTGGACGGAGCACAATGCAATTACCATACAACTGAAAAGGAACTTTTTGCAGTAGTGTTTGCTCTTGAAAAATTCAGGTTATATCTACTTGGTACAAAAGTCATTGTTTTTAGCTGACCATGCAGCTTTTAAGGAGTATCTTTTGAAGAAAAAGGAGTCCAAACCAAGATTGATTAGGTGTGATCTTGCTTTTACCAAGAATTTGATCTTGAAATTAAAGACAAAAAGAGGTGCCGAAAACCAATGTGGCTGATCACTTGAGTCGACTAATTGACTTAAGGATATACAAACCCGAAACAATACGAGAGAGACATTCCCTGATGAGTAGTTGTATGTGTTACATTCCTCTACAAGACCATGGTATGCTGATTTGGTGAACTATTTAGTCACCAAAGAATTCCCTCCAGGTTTGTCTACATCCCAAAAAGACAAGTTACGAGCTGATGCCTAAATATTTTTTTTGGATACTCCTTCTTATATGTGGAAATTTTGTGTGGATCAAGTAGTTAGGAGATGTGTACTACAAGATGAATTTTCATTCCATTCTTACCTTTTGTCATTCTCATTCTTGTGGTGGGCATTTTGGAACAAAACGAACGGCCCACAAGGTACTTGAAAGTGGTTTTTATTGGCCTTCTATTTTTAAGGATGCATATCATTTTTGCAAATCATGTGAAAAATGCCAAAGAACAGGTAATATCACTCATAAGAATCAAATGCCTTTAACGAATATTCTTGTAAGTGAAATTTTTGATGTTTGGGGTATTGATTTTATGGGTCCATTTCCTTCTTCGTTTGGCAATCTTTATATCCTTCTTGCTGTTGATTATGTGGTCCAAATGGATTGAGGCAAAAGCCACACGAACTAACGATGCTAAGGTTGTTTTAGATTTTATCAGGACTCATATATTTGACAGGTTTGGAATCCCTAAAGCTATCATTAGTGATCGTGGTACTCATTTTTACAATCGTTCAATGGAAGCATTGTTACGCAAATATCATGTGACTCATCGGACTTCCACAGCATACCATCCTCAAACAAATGGCCAAGCTGAAATTTCAAATCGAGAAATCAAGTCCATTTTGGAGAAGACAGTGCAACCCAACCGGCGAGATTGGAGTCTACGACTTGGTGATGTTTTTCAACGTTTGGGCTTTTTATAGGGACTGCTTACAAATCACCTATAGGAATGTCACCTTATAGGATGATTTATGGAAAAGCATGTCATCTACCGGTGGAGCTTTGAACACAAAGCTTTTTTGGGCCATTTAAAAAATGTAACATGGATTATGATGCTGCCGGGATTGCAAGAAAGTTGCAATTGCAAGAGTTGGAAGAGATTCGAAATGATGCTTATGAGAATGCAAGGATTTACAAAGAAAAGACTAGAGTCTCCATGACCAAATGATTTATAAGAAAAGAATTTAATGTTGGGGGACAAAGTCCTTCTTTATCATTCGCGTTTGAAACTTTTTCCTGGAAAGTTGCGCTCCCGTTGGATTGGACCCTTTGTTATTTCTAATATTTTTCCTTATGGTGCAGTTGAAATTACAAGTTTAGAAACCAACAAAGTACTCAAGGTAAATGGGCATCGTTTGAAACCTTTCTATGAAGGTTGGAAGACAGAACTCACCGCTTCTGTAGAGTTAGCTGAACCAATCTATGAAGAATGAGCATGCCAAATGTCAAGCCAATGATATAAAACAAAAGCGCTTACTGGGAGGCAACCCAGCACAAAAAGAAAAAAAATCAGATTTGCTTTCTTTTTTGTTATCTTTTATTTTTTCGCATTTTAATTTATTTTCTATCATTCTCTTATGTTCCTTTGCTTTTATTTCAACATTGAGGACAATATTGTGTTTTAAGTGTGGGGGTATTGGGAGAATTTTGGTTTTCTTATTTTAGTTTTCTTTGTTGTTCTTAAAAAAAAAAAATTATGTTTGATCTTTTAACTCCCATTGGTTTTTTGAGAATAATGAGTATTATTTATGAGAATTAATTAAGATAGATGAAGACATAAATCAAATGAAGGAGTATGCATGCAAATTTTTAAGGTTTAATTGGTTTAGGGATTGACTTTGAGAATATGCCATTGTTGACTTTATAGTGTAATACCAATGCAAGCTTTTGAGCCTTCAACATTATATTCTTTGATTGTGCATTCTTTCAATGATATGCATCTCTAGAACTTGCTTCATATCTTGTTGAGATTACATTCGCATTACCATATATACATGAAGATGATAAAGGCATTAGAAATTTTTTAACCATTTGAGCCAAAAAGCCAACCTAAAGCATATTATCCTTAGTGAGCCCCTTTTGAGCTTGTTTATCTTTTCTTTGCTTTATCCATGTATAAGCCTTAACTTTTTATATGTTTTTCTTTTTCCCTGGCCAAGGATTAGTAGAGCATATACTTGTGATATCTTATGGAATTATGGTTGGAAATTATGCGAAAAGAAAGAATAAGTGATGCTTGATGAAAATATGGGCAAGTTGCCAAAGGTGAAAAACAAAAAAAAAACAAAAAAAAAGAAAGAAAAAAAAAAGAAAGAAAGAAAGAAGTGTTCCTTTATGTTCTTAAGATTTTATGTTGAAAGAGCTTGAAATCAAAAGAAGTTAAGCATTGGTGATTAAAGATGGAAAATTTATGTGCTTTGATGGAATATCTTGTTTGAAATATCATTTTTTAGAATGCTCTACTTTCTTTGGTTTGAACATTCTCTTTTACTCTCTTTTACCTCACCTTAACCTTAGCCCCATTACAACCGGAAATAAGACCTTTTGATTCATGCATTGCTTGTAATATGTTAGTAATGGAGATGAGATTGAAGAGCAAGCTTATGGTAGAACATATTCATTGATTGAATTTGAGAGATTTAAACACATAAGCCCTAAACACGTGAGTGTTGGAGTGTATATCAATGAGAGGACCTATCACTTTGGCATGGCATAGATTTCATTTAAATCCCGCAATTAATTGAGTTTTGAAGTTTGCATGTAAATAAATTCATGAAAATTTATACTCTTTATCCTTCTTAATTGTGTTCTTGTTTATAATGCATATATTCTTGGATATTGATGGGAGATTAGGAGATTGGTCATAATGATTTGATTTAATTTAACTTTGATTTGATTTTACCTATCCTTTTCTCGAGGACGAGCAAGAGCTAAGTGTGGGGGTATTTGATGCAACCATATTATTCGATAGTTTCCACCCACATTTAACTAGTGTTTTGCCTATGTTTTATATATATAAAATGCCTTGATATTCTTTGTTTTATGTTTTGAAGGCACTTTTGGATGAAAGATGCAAAAAGGAGTAAATTGAAGGTAATTGGCAGATTTGATGTTCAGTCGATGTTTTGTGCAGAACGTGAGCTCTAAAGGTCGAAATGAAGTGATTCCAGTGGCATTAAAAAGCTAACATCCATACCTTTCTGGAAATATAAGGCAAGACAATAAAATAAGGAAGAACATGGAAATCACAGCTTTCAAAGTCAAATCTCGCAATCTGTCAATGTTGACCTTCGGTCAATCCGACTTGAATATCTAGAGCTACAAAAGTCCAATTGATGCAAACTCAATTGTTTTGGATTCCTGACTCAAAGGTCTATAAACGCTCCAAATTTCAGCCAAAAAAGGATGTCATATGAGGGAGATATGATTTTTCAAAGATGACAACTGAATTCTGCCAGAAAACAGGTTTCGTGAAGAAACGAGTCCAGATTACGTTCCGAAGCATCTAAACCGACATCCAAGTTTTTATTTCAGCAATGTAGCTCCTCTAAGTCCAAGCTTGAAGATTTCATGCAAAGCTATTTCTCTTTTTTTTTGGAAAATAGTTATTGAACTACTTAAATGTAAATTGTCTACTTAAGGGAGGACTATTTTGTAAAATAGAGATTAGGGTTTCCTAGCATATAAAAAGAATGAGAGAAGAGAAGGGGGGCAGCCACCCAAGAGGAGAAAAACGCCCCCCTACTCTAAGAAACCCTAAATCATACATTCTTCCATCTTTTTGATTAGTTGTTCAACAAACATGCAAGGCTAAACTCAATTTCTTGGTTGCAAGGACACGGAAACCTTCGGATTTCAAGAACTGTGAGATCTATTTTACCTTTTCTTTTCAGTTTATATGATGAATATGTTTGTTCTCTTATGCTTATTTTTCCTATGATTGTTTATTTTAATTGCTAGAGCGGACTCTAAGTTATTATTGTAGACAATTTATTGATAAGTTTGATATCAAAACCGGAGTTGTGGTATATGAACTTGTGAAGCAACTGAGTTTAATAATTGTAGCGGATCTATGTTATTAATCTTAGGGAGAACATTCAATCAAAGCAACATAAGCAGACAACTTGGTTGTTAAGATTAATGAATTGATCTAGATCTTAAGGCTGCCATTGGATTAAATCATTAGCGTGGACACTGTGATTATTTGTTGGTTAGGGTTAGTTATACGGCGGATCCGTTAATTTAACCAATGTTAAGAAAAGATAAAAAATTCAGAATATAAAACTGGAGTTTTCATTTCAAGGATCAGTTCTGATTTCTATAGGTGGATGTGTGCTTGCGACCAAGGTTTATTCTCTTGATAATTTTCTGATTTTTATTAAATTCTGTTTCATAGTTTTTCTGTTTTATTTTTTCTTTAGCCTATATAACATCCAACCCCCCCCCAAATTGCATAACGTATAGCAAAAAAATCTAAACTTGAATCTTCCTCGTGGGATCGACCCCTTGCTTGCTCTATACTATCTTGTGTGTTATGTTTGAAGCTAGGGTAATTAATTTATGCGACCGCGACATCGCAACACCTCTTCACGGTCAAGTACTCAATATCCATTATCAAGCTTTATTTCCTACCGGTCCTTATCTCCTTCTCATAAGATATTTATTAACAACATTACTAGCACTCTTGAACCAACAACATATGAGCAGGCACTCAATGATCCTAGGTGGTGTGAAGCAATGAGAACTGAGCTCACTGCACTTGAAAATCAGAAAACATGGTCTCTGGTTTCATTACCATCACATTGTCGTCCCATAGGCAGCAAATGGGTTTTCAGAATCAAATACAAATCTGATGGAACTATAGAACGGTATAAGCACGGTTAGTAGCCAAGGGCTTCAATCAACAAGAAGGCTTGGACTATCATGAAACTTTTGCACCAGTTGCAAAGTTAACTATAGTTCGCTGTCTTCTTGCCTTGGCATCAGTCCGTAATTGGCCTCTCTTCCAGATGGACGTTAATAATGCCTTCCTCCATGGTGATTTACATGAGGAAGTTTATATGACTCCACCACCAGGACTTTGCCGATAAGGGCAGAAGGTTGTATGCCGGCTTCATAAGTCCTTGTATGGACTCAAACAAGCGCCCAAAAACTGGTTTGCTAAATTCTCAGAAGCCATTAAAACGGCTGGGTTCTCTCAATCACACTCAGATCATTCTCTCTTTATGCAAGAAAAAGGTTCTACTCTAACCATTGTTCTTATCTACGTAGATGATATAATCATTACTGGGAACAATGACAGTGCTATTCAAGATATCAAGTTGTTTCTTCAAAAACAATTCCACATAAAAGATCTTGGTAAGCTGAAGTATTTTCTCGGACTGGAAGTGGCAAGATCAAAGGCTGGAATAGTTATATCTCAGCTAAAATACATACTGGAAATTATTGATGATGTTGGATTTCTTGGAGCTAAACCTGTTGATTTTCCTATGGAACAAAATCTGAGGCTCACTAATGATCAAGGTGAGATATTGAATGATGCTTCACACTACAGAAGATTGGTAGGGCGATTAATCTATCTTATAATTACTAGACCAGATATCATGTATTCTGTTAACATCTTAAGCCAATTTAT
The DNA here is from genome assembly GCF_005239225.2 of Populus alba. NCBI lineage: Eukaryota > Viridiplantae > Streptophyta > Magnoliopsida > Malpighiales > Salicaceae > Populus > Populus alba. Next base: position 49,229,808 of record NC_133284.1, on the reverse strand, counting down.
GCATGCACCGAGAAAACCTCATTGGGATGCTGCTCTTCGTGTAATAAGATACTTAAAGAACAACCCAGGTAACGACTTATTATTCTCTTTCAGCAGCTCTCTGCAACTAAGAGCTTATTGTGATGCCAATTGGGCAAATTGTCCTATGACAAGAAGATCTACATCTGGTTACTGTGTATTTCTTGGAGATTCTCTCATCTCGTGGAAGACAAGAAAACAGAAAACAGTCTCCAGGTCATCTGCCGAAGCTGAGTACAGGTCTATGGCTGCCGCAAAATGTGAACTCACCTGGCTTCGATGCTTATTTAAAGATCTACAGGTGCCCTTAAAACCAATCACTTTATTCTGTGACAATCAAGCAGCACTTCATATTGCTGCAAATCCGGTCTATCATGAATGCACAAAGCATATAGAAATTGATTGCCATGTTGTGAGAGAAAAGATTCAAGCAGGACAAATTGTTACAAAATTCGTTCCCTCCTATCTTCAACTAGCAGATATATTCACCAAGGCATTAGGGGGAGACAATTTCAAGAAATTATCAGGCAAGTTGAACATTCTCAATATTCATGCTCCAACTTGAAGGGGAGTGTTGAAAAGATAAGAAGAAGTTGATCTTCAACAGATAAAGTTAATATGCTGCTAATGTTGATTCACAGTTGAAGATTATCTACTTGCTGCTGATGTTGATCCACTGCTGAAGATTATCCTCTGGAATTGAGATTGTGTAGATAAATTGATTGAGTTGGACTCAATCACTTGCAGCTCCTATTTTCTAGATACGTATTTGTATATATATATTCTCATTGTAAACTCTGCTGCAATCAATACGAATGGAATAAAACTTCTGTTATTATTCTTCCCAGCATTCTTTTATCTTGTTTTCAAAACAGCAATAGGAGAAGTGGTTCCCACAGAAGCAGGCCTTCCACAGTATTGATTGTCTGGCTTCATAAGCTCGCCAACAGAATTACAAGATACACCATTAGGCAACAACTTCACTGTTACTCGCCCTTCTGCAACGAGTTTTTCTTCACTGAGGTGGGCCTTGCTGCATGTTAGCAAAATAAGCAATTAAAATGAAAAGAGGAACTGAGAGAGCATCGTCCAATACACCATCGTCTTCAGCGTCGTTCCAGGCAGCACTAGGTAACCTTCTTCAGTTTCATTCTTTGAGTCTGTATTACACAGTGCGAAGGTAATTATAATAATCTTCACATTGTGCGGCACACATGCGTGCGTGCTGCTTTACCCAACCCGGTCTTTAGCTTGAGCTAGCTAGTGACCAAGCTAGATCCAGTCCAAAAAACTAAGAGTGGGCTGGACCTGGACCTCATGCCCAGCTAGCCTAACCCCATTTATTTTATTCTTTTTTGTTTTGATGTTTCACTAGCAAGGCTTTTTTTTTTCTTAGAAAATTTAAAAACATTCAAGGACTATTTGAATTTATTCCATAAGTCCCTCGCATAATTTTTTAGGCATTTCATTGTATAACTAATACGTGAATTTTTACTGTGAAATGTAAATCTAGTGTACAATATATTTTTTTCTTTTAAAAAAATATGCATGCATTGATTTTAAAATGATTTTGTTAGGTTATCACTTACGCTAGATTCAGAAATACTATATGTTTTTTTACTATGTAATATTTACTGACGTCAAAGTTGGAACTATCTGTAGTTGAATATTCACTGACGTTAGAGTCAGGAATATTACAAACAAACCATTATAGCATAAACCAATAAACTATTAGCAATTAAGACAAAACTAGCAATGCAATGTGCTTCAGGTATGACGTTTAAGGGGTGATAATATCTTCTTTTTTACGTAACTAGTCCCATACTATAGGATCTCTGTTGATCAGTTAGGATACCTAGTGATCATTATACTAGGTGACGACCCTTTAAGCAAGACCTTCCCCATCTAAGAAAAAGATGCAAAAAATCTTTTCTTTTGAGTAAATTTTTTAAAGTCATCGTGATGTCGGGTGCGACAATCTTTATACATTTTAGATAAATATTATGCTAAATGTAATGAAAAATTGCTCCTTTTATTGAAGAGTTGGATACATCGGAGGGGATATCAAAGTTAGCTATGTGTAAAAGGGACCTTAATAAATACATTCAAAATCTTAAATAAACATTTAATTGATTTAAAAATAAAAAAATCAACTTGAATCTAAATTAATTATGGAGCTAGATGTACTTTTTTTAGCAAGATAAAGAAAAAGAAATCTAAATATAACTCTCAAGGCTTTTAGCTAGTCAGTATTCTCCCTTGCTACTCAAGCTTGAAGCGGGCATTCATGGCTGGATGGGGAAGAATCTTACCTATGTTGGGAGGCTTGATAATGGTTCAATTTTGGATTAGTATTCTTCCTATGCCGCAAGCGGTCATCAGGCACATTACTCGACTCTGTCGGAACTTTTTACGGACAGGAAACTTCTTGAGAAGCAAGTCAACTTTGGTTGATATCAAATCCTGCAGTAATAATTTTTTAGCCAAGCAGCTGTGGAACATTCACATGAAAACAGATTCTGTATGGATCCAATGGATACATCATTTCTATCCAAGTGCCTCGTCCGTTTGGTCCGCTTAGGCTCAGGCCTCTGCCTCTCCTCTGTGGAAATCTATACTGCTTCTCAAGAATCAGCTTGTTGAGGATTCTGGAGGCCATATGCAAGCTATTATCTTGGTATTCAAGCTTGTCATAAATAGTTTTGGATAAGTTAGGCAATTTCATTCTTACCTATCTATGAAAGTTTTTGCTCATGTTTTTAGACTTGAGCACCTAATTCTTCTTCGTCCCTGCCACACCTCCACTGTTAACATAGCATGCGGACAGTGGAGGGGCACTATTCACCACGGCCTGGGCTCAGCCCCAGCCTACGTAGTTGGGCCGGGTTCGGCCCATATCAAAAAAATTTAAAAGAAAAAAATATTTTTCAATATTTGTGATCTCCCCACCTTTTGATTTATGCTTTTTTTTTGCTTAATATCAGTCTATATTTTATGTTGTAAAAATACAAATCCGGTATTAAAATATCCGGTTTTCGTCAAAATTTTCAAAATACAAAAAAATTTGAAAAAAAAGAGAAAAATATTTTTGTGCATACAACCAAGTGTCTCAAAGCTAAAACATCATATTGTGTTTTTCATACACCAAAAAACAATATTATAGCATGCATTTTGGCTTTAATAACCAGTTTATTGAAGTCAATAGAACATTGACCAAAATTTGTCATCTCACTTCACAAGCATCGCATATTTGTTTTACAGATATTTCACGAAACAAAATTCCTAACGGGATCCAATGAGATTCAGATGAAATGAATTTCTTCTAAATCACATCAAATATGGCAATTCCACAAAAGCAAAATTCATGAATGTAGACAAGAAACATGGATTTTTATTCATGAAAAAGGGTTTACAAGTACAAACATTAAACACTGCGAGGATGATTAGGGATATTTTCATCTTGATGATGATCCATCATTACTCGAAATTCCTCAAACTGGTTAACTATGCGCTCCATCTGTTCCTCGAACTCGAGGTGTCGTGTGTTAACATAGTCCCTCCAAAAGTCAACACGTGCATTGAGCTCTTGGTTTCTCCTCTCCAATTCATTTCTGTGACGTCTCTCATCACAGAGTCTTTTCCTTAAATTCTCAATCTGATTATGGAGCTCAGGAATTTGAGTATTCAACTCAAGTCTTCTGGCATGAAGACGCTCCGCAACGTTTACCAAAGAAGAAGTAGCTCTGATACTAAGAGCAAATGACTGATTCACTGCTTCAATATCAATCTTGGCTATCAGCATCATTTCATCACGAGGAAGGGTCATGTCTCTAGCCACGGCTATGACGGTATCTTCATTATCCATTACAGTATCCTCTATTGTAACTGGACGACCATTCACTTCAAGGTAGTACGCCAAAAACTACGGGCTCTGCCGCAGGAACAAGGTTTTGGATTAGGATTGGAAGAAGAGGAAGACATGGTTAAAACTTCAAAAGTTAAGAACTTTGAGAGTATTGAAAATGCGAGAACTTGATGATATCTACTGCCAAATACTACATGATTTATAAGGGATCTGCTCCTACCATCATTTTGAATAGAAGTTCAAATCTCAGCCATACATATAAAACTTTCTTAAGAAGCTTTCATCATCTATGAGATCGATTTGCAAACCAGATCTCAGCTGTACATATAAGACTTTCTTGAAAAGCTTTCATCATCTTTGAGATTGTCCTACAAATCAGATCTCAACCGTGCATGTATGACTTCCTTTAAAAGTTTTCATTAATCCTGAAGCTCATTGCTGAAATCACTTTCATGTATTTCACAAAACCTATATTGAAATCACCTTCAAGTATTTCACCATCGGGCAGGTCGCCAGGAATAATTAGACCACTTGCGAGTTTCCTCGTATTTTATCATCGGGCAGGTCGCCTGGAACAATTAGACCACTTGTGAATTTCCTTGTATTTTATCATCGGGCAGGTCGCCAGGAACAATTAGACCACTTACGAATTTCCTCGTATTTTATCATCGGGCAGGTCGCCTGGAACAATTAGACCACTCGCGAAATTTTTTGCTTTCTTCTTCACTATCGGGCAGGTTGCCTGGAACAATTAGACCACTCGCAAAATTCTTTGCTTTCTTCTTCACTATCGGGCAGGTCGCCTAGAACAATTAGACCACTTGCGAGTTTCCTCGCATTTTATCATCGGGCAGGTCGCCCGGAACAATTAGACCACTTGCGAGTTTCCTCGCATTTTATCATCGGGCAGGTTGCCTGGAACAATTAGACCACTTGCGAGTTTCCTCGCATTTTATCATCGGGCAGGTCGCCTGGAACAATTAGACCACTTGCAAAATTCTTTGCTTTCTTTTTCACTATCGGGGGGCAGGTCGCCTGGAACAATTAGACCACTAGCGAATTTCTTCGCATTTTATCATCGGGCAAGTCGCCTGGAACAATTAGACCACTCACAAAATTCTTTGCTTTCTTCTTCACTATCGGGCAGGTCGCCTGGAACAATTAGACCACTTGCGAGTTTTCTCGCATTTTATCATCGTGGTAGTTAAAAAAAAAACCCAATGTTGAAATCACTCTCATGTATTTCACAGACGGGTCGGTTCACAAAACCATTGTTGAAATCACTTTCATGTATTTCACAAAATCAATATTGAAAACACTTTCATGTTTTTCACTTGGCCAGGTCGCCTAGAAGAATAGACCAACTGAAAAATCTATGTATTTTTCAATACCGCCATCGTTTTTCTTTACAAAACTTACTATGCAAAGTCAAAAGAAAATAAATTTTCCAATGCCTTTTGCACCCGTAAGAATTGTAAAGAGGGGGCCAACTGTTGTAACCCAAATTTTGATTCACTAAGATTTTGTTTGAATGTTATTTTATTTCTATTATTATTCATAAAAATCCAAAAATTAAAGAAAAAGTTAAAATTCAAAATATATTTTCTCGATTCAACTGCATCTTTCATAAAACCGAGTCCACCGGGTCATACGGGTCTAACCATGTCGAACCAGGGTAAAAAATGAATGTTTTAATGACGTTCCGGGTCAAAACCGTCATTTTTTGTCAAAATCGTCATTTTGACCAAAACCTAGTCCACCAAGTCAGTACGGGTCAAACCATGTCGACCAGGGTAAAAAATGAGTTTTCATGACGTTTCGGGTCAAAACCGTCATTTTTTTATCAAAACCGAGTCCACCGGGTCAATACGGGTCAAACCATGTGGACCAGGGTAAAAAAATGAGTTTTCATGACATTTCGGGTCAAAAAGACTATCATTTTCGGTCAAAAACCGTCATTTTCATAAAAAACCGATTTCACCGGGTCAATACGGGTCAAACCATGTCGACCCAGGGTAAAAAAAAATGAGTTCATGTTTTGTATGTTTCGGGTCAGGGCGTTCAACCATCATTTTTTTTTTTTATCAAAAACCGAGTCACTGGGTCAAACCTAGTGTTGACCCAAGGTTAAAAAATGACAGTTTCATGATGTTTCGGGTCGAAACCATCATTTTCGAGTCAAACCATCATTTTTGGATCAAAACCCGGTTCACCGGGTTGATACCCATCAAAAACAATTTTTATGTTCCTTTTTTTTTTTTCAAACGGGCTTTTGTTTCTATACTGATTTAAGTTTTTTAGTTTTATCCATATAAATATTTATTATTATATATAATAAAACAAAATTAATAATTTAAAAATTTATTATGGTAGATAAGTTAGTTGTATTGGTGCAATTTTTTTCTTTTGAAATAAATGAGTTGTCACCTGTTGATTGGCTATAAATAGCCACCAGAGCAGAGCAGACAAGGAGGAAAAAAAAAAGGAAAGAAATGAATTTAATATTTTTCTAGTTTTTCTTCACGAGAGTAGGATATTATTTAAAAAAAAAAAAACAATTTGAAAAATACCAAACATATCCCAACACATCTCAGCCTTGAAATAATCCAAGATTTGATCCTGTTGCGCCACGTCATCCGGTGTACCGAGCTTTCGGTGCATCGCGCCACACCAGATCAACACTTAGCTCATCCGGACCATGGGATCAATCTGGCAGATCTGCCTCACAGCCATCCGATCGTTTCATCGAGATAAACGGCGCCAGTTTCAGCGGTACCGGTGTACCATGCACGCGTTCACACCGTAGCGTAATCTCGGACTCTCTCTCTCCTCTCGCCGGCAACGCCCTCTCTCATCCGATCTCCACTTTTCGGCCGTCTCCAGCGCCTCCGCACCACCACAGAAAAGGGTTTCCCTGCTGTAATGAAAACCCCGTGGTTTTCATCGTTTTCTCCGCCTCATATGGCCGGAAAGGCCCGCGTCGTCGTCGACCACCGAAGCTTCAAGTCGTCGATTCTCCCTCGTCAGCCATCAACAGCCGTCTATATAACCACCACCATCAATCCTCGACCTCGGATGCTACCAGATCGACCATCGACTGGCCAGAAATCTCGCTGAAAATTTCGCCGCCGCCAACATAACGCGGTTGAGCCACAAGTGGCAATTCGGGTAATTTTTTTTTAGATTTCTAACATTTTTTTATTTTGTATATAAATTTTCTTGTATGTAAAAAAAATAAAACAAAAAAATAATTATATAAAAAAACGACGTGGGTCTAACACCCATCTTATCATGTTATTGTTTGTGGGTCCAAAGCCCAATTCTCGAATATGGTTATATCCATTTCTCAATGATATCAGAATAATTTTTGTTGTATAACGAATATTGTTTTGTCGACACATCTTTTTTTAATCAGAAAAGGACCGATGTCAAAAGTTTAAATACCAAATATGGATTATGTCCATAATTTGTTTGGTAACTCAGACGTACTTCTTCTTTTTAGGGTTAAACGTCGATATTTTAGACTAGTCTCCTATTTTTAGGGACTGATGTCATTTTTAACGTGTCTTCTATTTTTAGAGACCGACGTTAACCATTTTAAAAAAATAATAAAATTGCAAATAAGCTCAAAATACAATATCATTTGAAATAATAATAAAAAAAAAAACACATACACAAGTAAGGGTAACCTTTTTCTCTTGAAAGGATGTTTTTAAGGGTGGTGTCTACCTTCCCTTTAATCTAACTAACGCCAGTACCTGAATCTCTGGGACCAAAATGTCTAATTTGGGATTTCTAAGTTCTTCATATTACTAGATGGCGACTCCGATAAAATATTTATTCCCCTCTAATAAAAAAAATTATTTTGTTAAATAAACAAAAATGAATTGGAGTTGTCGCCCAGACGTCGTGTATCGACAAATCTCAAATTTTATTGGTAGTGGGTATCACAAAGAAAAATATAATAATAGTAATAAGTAGTAAATTGAAATGAATTAATTAAATAGTGGGGATCCATATTTACTAAACGGAAAGGTCATCTCTATGCACCGGAGCCCCTTACTGATGGAGTCAATGCTATCGTTAAAACTTTGTGGCTCTCTACCTGCATGAATTTCCTAGTAGTTTACAGTAACAGTACTATTTAATTATGCGGATTAGCTGACCTTTTGAGTCCATTCTTGCAAAGAGTAGATGCGTTCATTTTTTGCTTTTTAATTTAAATAAGATTTGTCATGCTTAATCATATTATTCTTTGCTACCCTAACGGGGCGAATTCTTTAGCATTTTCAATCGAAAATTGATACAGGCTTAATTTGCTAGCATAGTTTTAAAACTTTTGGTTTCACGGGTCAACCCGGGATTCAATAGATCCGAGGCTGGAACCAAATCGGGTTGAAAAAAAAATAAAAAATTTTAAAAAACCGAGTGACCTGGTGATTCGGTTGACCTGGAAAGAACCGATAAAAAACCTGGTTGCAACATGTTGACTATTTTTTTAATAAAAAATGATATTATTTTGATTTATAAAAAGATAAAATTAGAGTTGACTCAGGTGACCCGATCAAAACAACCATGACTTGAATTTTTAAACAAGGTTAATCACCAAACCGGATTTAAAATCCATGACCGTTAAAATCATAAATTTAATACACAATAGAAGGATAATCTAGATTTATTATTTTATTTCAATTGTGTTTTTTTTTTTCTGAATGCTGTGTTTTTCATTACGATATTTTAAAAAATATAAAATTTACCATGCTAATTTGAAAAACGAAAATAAAAAAGAAATGCAAGTGTTTTCAACTTTGTGTGGTAGGTCCGCTAAGCACCTCCCTTTTCCTTTTCCCGCCTATTTATGGACCCCGCTTCCTAGTACACTGTTGCAAAACTCTAAGATACCTAACAATTTTGTAAAGTGAGAAGCTTGGCTAGGCTGAACCACATAGATCTTCTTCATGGTGTATGCTTTAAGGAAAATTCTCGACCTTTTTTTTAAAAAAAAGAAAGTTATTCTCTAGCACTCTGTTCCTGTGTAATAAGGAGCACATCAGTAGTAGAATCTTTGTGACTGTTTATATTGCCTACCAACTAGAATTATTACTGGATCTCATTAAATAAATTTATAGTTTATTTAAAATTTTATTAATTAAATTTTTTTTTTAAATATTTTTTTTTAAAATTAAATTAATCATAACTACTCAACCTAATCTGCATAAACCACAAAAAAAAACTTCTAAAATAATCTCAACTTTCAGCCTTGCTTCCAACGCTGAGCTAGAACGGAGACTCGAATCTTCGATATCTTCATCAACAACTGATCATGAAAGACCAACCATATCAAAAGAAATCATCAGACATTTGCTTTCGTTTTGTTGTCGTTTAAAAAAGTCTAATGCTCCCTTAATTTCCTCACCCAAGGCATAATTAAGATTTTAAAAAGAAAGGAAAAGAAAAACTGGCCGCCTAAGGCACATCCGTTTGCAAAGAGTGGAAAGTAAAAACACTTGAGGGTCTAGTTTATCTGGGTCCAACTGCAAAGCTTGTCTTTGCGAGGTCCTGGGGTTCGAACGATCAAGAGTACCAGTCCTGCACCCCCGTGGTGCCTTACCTGCCTAACTGGGCTTGCAGATGTTTCATAGGCCTGAGATTACATTGTGGTGGCGTAAGCTGACCCGGACACCTAGGGTCCATCAAAAAAAAGAAGTGGAAAGTAAAAGGAGGAAATGATATGTTTATGTCTCTTTTACTCTCGAAACAATGAAAAGCAAAAGCATTAGTAGGACAAAGTAAGTTTGTCATGCTAATTTCTCACCTAACCTTCACATTTCATTCCAGCCGTTTCTTTTCACACAAAACTATCTCCGAACTTCTATGTTGTTGATTTTGGATCATTTCCCATTGAGGACGAAAGACTACGGGGAAAGGGAGGATTGGTTGTGCTGGGTTTATGGAATTAAGTGTGATTTGGTTGATCGCTTCAGGATCTTCTGATGGAATAGGTTTAATCCAGAGACTTCCAAGAGGTAAGAACTGCTCTATATCATGTTAAAGGAGAGGAACAGATTCAGAGGTTGCTAAACATGAAAAGAGAACAAGAGCTAAAGCTGCATAAATTAGCACTTAATAAAAAGAAAACAATTTTATTGTATGATTTGAAAATGTAAGAAGAATAGAAAAAGTCAACAAAACTCTTGAGGCTTAAAAATAGATATAAATGGATGATGATATTGTAGTAATTGAATTTATTACATGATAAAAAATATAAACTATTCATCATTAACTCAATTTAAAAAAAATAAAATTTAATAAAAACTTAATACTAAAAATAAAATTCAAAAATATATTAAAAAAAGAATTAAAAAATTAAAAACTAAAATGACTAATAAAAAAACTAACACCATGACTCGTCTCTTACAACAAAACTCAGGGCACGTGCATGTGAGTCTTAGACAAGCCCACCGCTTTGCTAAGTAATTTTAATAAATAGAATTAATTATAAATATGGGGCTCCATAGTTTTTGGTTATTTCTTAATAGCAGGTCCTTTCTAGCAGGGGTGATTATTTTTGTTCGGGTTTTTTTATAAAAAAAATAAAACAAACTGAATTATTTTTAAAAAAAAAACTGAAACCAGGTCACCGACGGTTTTGTCGGTTTCTGTTTGGTTTTTAGGGCAAAAATCGTTCAAACCAGTTTGGCTCGGTTTTTCCAATTTAGCTTCGGTTTTCTCGGTTTTTTTTTTTGTTTGGCTTGTTTTTTTCTGTTGGTCGTTTTCGGTTCCGGTTTGATTTTTTTGGTTTTTTACTTATAAAACCGAAATCAAACCGAACCAGCTGGTTTTCAAAATTTTAATCGTTTTCTCGGTTAATCTGTTTTTTAGTTTTTTGCTCACCTATTTTTTCTAGACACTTCCTTGATCGAATCAAATTTCTTCTTTTATCCACCCACAAGTCTTAGGTTATAGGTAAAATTATTCTTTCTTTAGCTTGGCAGATGTTGTTGTCCTAGCCTACAATAAGTAAAGCAAACTTGAAGTAAGGAATGGTCTCTTTTCCTTTATGGGTAAATCATGTTCATTGAGTGTGATGATATATAGGGAAGTGGCAGAGAGCTTCCTTATTCAACTAGTTTATTTTCTCCTTTTCCAATTCTTCGCTAATGTCCCTTGAGAGACATACCTACTAGTAAGTCACTTACATAACTCCTTTAGATAAAAATATATTTGTGGTTGGAGAGATCGATAGATCAAATTAAGTGTTATCAAGTA